>NW_010259827.1:0-13216 GCF_000690775.1 Eurypyga helias
AGCCTGTACTTGTGCTTGGGACTTGTTTCTTCCTTCAAAAATTATAATTCTAAGGACAGATCAGAATTTATTTCTACCAAGTTTTCTTAGATCTCATACAGAAGCATGTACATCTTAGTTGCACAGAAGTCACATTTTGTTACAGGACAGTTAGAGTTAACTCAGAAAATAATAATGAATATTACTTTACATATACAACTGATAGTGCAATTGTGCTTGGAATTTATACATATTTAAAAATACAATTTTCTTTTACCATCGGTTAATATTGCAGGATTTTAGATGACTATTTGTTATAAATCATCTTATAAATATTTAACCAGAGGGATCTATGCAGATATTTTAGACATTTTTCTGAAACCAGGTCATGAAAACTGCATAACCTGAAAGTTATGCTTGAAAGATTATTGCAGAATTATAAAAACACAAAGGTACACATGTATTATGACTTGATAATAGCTGATCAATGTTTGTAAGGCATCCAATGAATAATGAAAATATCCAAAACTGGCAATGAAAAATTATGGCAGTATAAAACTGATAATAAAATCAGCTTAACATGTACAAAGCTCACTAAGAGAGATATATTTGAAAAGGAAATATTTTTTAAGTTAGTATCTGTCTTGTTCCCAGTCCTTTTTACACTGACTGAAGAAAGTTAACAGTGTCAAAAGTTAAACTATATCTAAAATGAACAGATATGAATATTCTTATTGTGTATATGTGCTTAGTTTACTGTCTTACATGTTATGGGCTATATTCCATTAGAATTAAGCTATTATTTCTTGAGTCTCAGTTATGCTTCTTGGGGTACTTATTCTCAGTTTTTGCAGTTTTACCACTCATTGTGCCTACTAAGTCAATTCTGGAAATATATTGCTAACGTATTACAGTTAATAAACTAGCCAACTTTGCCTAAATGGAAGTCATCCCATTAATTTAATGATCATTATTATGTTTTATGTTAACCATCAATATTAAGCATTATATGTACAACACCCACGTCACTAGTAATTTCATGTATTTTCCCTGGGCAGATCTCCTGCCATTAAAGTTACATGGGGGTATCACACTTGTCTATGAATTATAATTCTTTATAGAACTGTTTATGCCTTCCTTTGCCCTGTTGTGCAATACACAAATGCTTTTAATGACTGACTGCACAAAGAATAAGAATCTGCCATTAACACATTCGTAAGGAATAAAAATAATAATAATAATAAAGGAATAGAATTTAAAAGACGGTTTACATTTCCAGAAATTTGCATTTAAAAAAAAAAAAAAAAGTTATAGTATGGAAAAAGAGATCTCTACTTTTGGTTTCACCTCCAGTGTTTTTTTATGTTCCATATAAATGAAACACATTTTTTAGACATGGAAACTTGTACTTCATATTTCCCCCCTCCCTACATCTTGCCTCCTCTCCCACCTCCCCTCTCCCAAAAAAAAAAAAAAAAAGAAAAGCTACTTTGCTGTGAAATAGAAAGATTTCACAATAAATCAAATTCACAAGCACTTGCTAAGCAAAACCTGGTAGTTTTTCATAGCAAAAGAGCTAAATTTATTCTGTGGTATCAAAACTCACTATCTACACATCCATACTTCAGCAAAAACCCAAAAATTACATTTCCACTGCTATAAGCTTGTAGTTTATATTTTTCATGCATGGTCTGTGGGTAAAGTTGTAAGTGGGCAGTTGTTGAAAGAGCACACATGTATTTAATAAGTGGTCACAGAGGCAGGAATGACAAGTAGCTAATTTAGTCTTCAGGTGCTTACTCGTAGGGGTTCTAGTTTTATAAGTTTTATTTAGTTTATCAACCAAAATTGACTTTGATGGATGAAACAACAATTATAATCCATGTAGCCACTAATATTGGTACTTATTCTATGAATCACCTGCACACCAACAATCTGACTGTGCACCACTGAAATCAGTGGGAAACATGCTGTTGATTTCTGTAAAAATAAAGCATAATAGGACGCTGAAGCTGCTTTCCTTTTGTGGAGCATTTTCACCCTCAGCCTCTTTTCTAGTATTTTCTCTGGCTTAAATATAAAGATACAATCATATGACACAGTAAAGTGTCACTTAGCGAGAACCATATTGATGCAGAATAATTGAGGAACAGGTATAGTAGCCTGGAAGTGTGCCATACCTCATATCAGTAATGCTTCTGGCACGTCTGCTATGTTGCTGTGCTGCAATATATCAGGTAGGCACATTCTCTTGAGACTTAATCCTCTCCACCCACCAAACTCTTTCCTAGTATTCTGAATCCTACCAAATAGTCATCCTTTGTTTATTAGTCCCAAAACATATTATCACACTGTTCTGCTAAGTCTCAGCAGTCATTGTTGTTACTCAGCTCCAACACCGTTGCATTAACTACTTATGTGATTTTCATGTGTGACTTGCACACTTTTGCGGATAATGAATTGAGCTGACAAACAAGGGTATAAGTACTAATTGTTCCTAGCAACAATTCCTGCAATATCTAGTTTAGAAACTATACTTCCTCTTACAGGAAAAACAAACAAACGAAGTAAAAAACAAACCAAACCAACAAACCCCTAAAAAAACCCAAACACAAACAAGCACCCAACTACAATTGGTTTATCAATTTTTTATTTGCTCAATTTTCTGTAACCAACACCACTGTCCTATGTAAACCAGCATGAAATAAATTTTAAGCTTGCAAGGCTTAGTAACAGACTCAAAACCACAAAATATAACACTTTGTTTTGTTTTAGTTTTGTTTTTTTAAACACAAGAGCACAGGACATAATCCAGCAAGGTCCAGACTGACCCTTACCAGAGATATTGGGATACTGACACACAACCACAACAAATGAAACTCAGAAAAAAGACATGGTTGCAATATTAACTTCTCTGACTGATTTTACTCTGCCTTCTGAAGATTTTTGCACTCTGCAATAATGAAAATCTAAGCTGCACATAAAGGATCTCCTAAACTGTTCCTGTTTTAGAAACCTATATACTATGTTTATATGTCAACAGGTTCAGATCACATTAAAGTTTCTCTATACATGCTGGAGACATGCAGGTACTGACATTAATCAAAGGGAACTGTTATTATTTCCTTCTAATTCAAACTTTTACCTGAGTTGCCTGAAGTTAATTAGCTTCCCAAAGTTCGGTGTGATGAAGCAAGATTTAACTGCTTTCATTTAATATGGAAAGCCACCAGAAATCTCATGGAGTTCACCAAAAGGAAACGGCAAGTCCTGAACCTAGGGAGGATTAACCCCAAAGTATAGGTAAATGCTGTCAGAAAGAAGATGAAGCAAGGCTCTTTTTCTTGATGCCCAGTGGTAGGACCAAGGAAAATGGGAACAAACTGAAACAGAGGACATTCCTCTTGAACATCAGGAAACATTGTTTTACTGTGAGAGTAATAGAGTACTGGCACAGGTTGCCCAGGGAGGTTGTGCAGTCTCTATCTCCGGAAATATTCAGAAATTGTCTGCATATGGTCATGGTGGCCCTGTTTGAGCAGGAGGGCTGGACCAGATGACCTCCAGAGGTCCCTTCCAACCTCAACCATTTTGTGATTCTATGAATATTAAAATATCAATTAACTCCTCAAAATTCCTCTGAAGCTGACTACCTGACTCTGCAAACACCTAAAACTTATGCATGCTGGTAATTGTGCAACACCTTGAGTCTCAGTAGTGTCCTATTTGGAGCCTTAACAACATCAGGATTTGAAATCCAAATTCTTCTCTGAACTGGAACGGGCTAGAGCCAATGGAAGTGAGATAGCTTATATGTATCATGTAGTTCAGTAATTGAGACATACACTTGGCAGAAATCAGCATTACTTTCATAGTGACTCTTCCTTAAGGTTTAAGCTACAGCCTAAGTCACCAGCTTTCCTTTAAAGGTATTTGGAAACACTCTCCATGCATCTATGAAACCCACTGGAAAACCACTCTCGGAAAGGTGATCCAACATTCAATAACTGGTAGACTGCGACAGTAATTTTTTAAAACAATTAATTGACCCAATTTTAGAGTTTCTGACTCCATGATAACTTCAATATTAGTTTAAAATTTTTGCATTTTTGCTGTTGAAGTCACAGGGTCATCCCCATACCATAAAAATGACACTGTCATAGTATACATTTATCCACCAGTCCTTGCATCATCATTCATCAAATTCCTGTACCTCAAAAACATTTAATCTGTATAATAATTATTTAAAGTCTATCGAGGATGAAATAATTCATGAAAAAAGCATGCTTTGTTGCTGCTCAATATTCTTCTCATACTGCTTTGGAGACATTCCTTGCTTTAATATTGCAGTTGATGTCTATGAAACCAATTAATTGACACAGCAAAATTAAGTGCAGGATTAGGCACTCAGTTTCAGATAATAAGCATAGGTACCACACACCTGGAAATTTTTGTTCTTGTAGGTCTGCAGGGAGGTTGGGTAATTCAGTGCCAATCTGGCTTTAATAATAATACTCCCCATAGTATACTTAAATAATGTTAAAGGCACAGCACAAACTGACAAAAGCAAGGAAATTCAAAGTTATGATGGATACTGCCTTTCACTTAGCCTATTGTGCACAGTTACAGGTATTGCAGAACAAATCATTCAGTGACCTGAGAGCCTCCCTGTATTGGCTAAGTATAATGGAACAAGTCAAGCCTGGAGTATTATCCTTCACACTGATTTTCCCTTTGCTTTTGTCAGTTTCCGTCATAATTTGGCTTTTAGCCCATTAATTTCCTCCATTTACAAAATGCTCCCTATGGAAGTAGCTGCCTGCCTCTGAGACTTCTTAAAATATGTATTGTGTAATTACATATCAAGGTACCACTAGAGCAGCATTTATTATTTTATGTTTCAATTGCTATTATACTCTATACCATTTGCTGCTATGACTTGCTCTTGTGGATAATTACACTGTAAAGAAATCAGAAATGAGATTTTCCATATGTTTGAAGTTACCCAGTTAGTAATCATACCATATCACTTGTCATAATCAATAAAGTTTACTAGAACGTAAGTTATTTTTCTGAAATAAATGTCCAGTTACATTGATGAGATTGGCTGTTGACACTGATTGGCAGACAGAAGTGAGTCTTTCTGGCAGAATTGAAATGTAATAGTTATTGAAAAATGTGAGCAATAAAAAGCTACAGTTCTCGTTTAAAATTTAATAAGTACAAAGAAATCTATGTCTAAAACCGTGCTATCTTGTTTAGGTACCAAGGGGCTCTGAATAGAAACAAAATGGAAGAAGTATATTGCTTATTTAGACGGGCAAAATAAAAAGGACAGAAAACATCATGATTCTTTTCCTCTTGTAATATATACACTTTTTGGTCTATCCATCTGCTATGCCACCAGCTGCACTTAGTGTACATTGTATATGCAGTGTACATGAATATTAAGAAGGAACAGGTAAGAAAGTGTATTAAGTGTTGTCAGTTAGTTATGGTAGGAGACAATCAGCTAACAGATTTGCAGAGACAGGCGGATCTTCTCAGGAGGATCAACGAGTTTAAGAGGAGCTGGGATGACACATGGTTGCTGTTAGCCTCAGCGGGAGTGACAGCGGAGGGGGAGGAGGGCTGGCTGTGCACACAGCAGGTAGAGCTTGAGGCAACATGCCCGTTGTTTTTCTACATGAGATGCTGGTATCCAGACTAAAGGAAAAAAAGAGACCACTGCTATCCACACTAAAGGAAAAAAAGAAACCACTGCACAAAATAGTTTTGTAGACCAATTTCATCCAAATGTCTCTGTAGCACCACAAAAGTGTAAAATAAAAATCAGTAGGGGAAATACTAAAAAATATTTTGTCGAGATGGTGTAGAAGAAAAGATCCTTTACCAGACTTCATAATTAACAGACCTTTTTGTCTGCATAGGGTCCTTGCAAGTCTTCTCTCTTTGGATACATGATCTAACTGAGACCAGGCCTACTTAATTTATAGAGAAAATTGAAATTATTTGTTTATTCAGCCCCTTTATAGCCTGTCCCTAATTCTTCTCCTTCTTTTCTTGATGTATGTAAACAGAAACACTTTCACCCCCTATTGACACTTGTCTGTAGTCCTTGCTTTGCAATAAAAACCCCACCAGTCAGCGTATCTCTTTCATGATCATGCAGTCCTTCTCCACCCCTGGGGGAAAAACCAGAAAGAAAACCAAAACAAACAAAACCAGACACAAAAATACCCCAAACCAAACCAAAAAAAAAACAAACCCAAAACCAAACAAACACCTTAAGCAGCATTGACAGAACACTGTAGCATTTCTTTTGATCACTGCTTAGCAACTCCAATAAAGCTTGAGAGCTTTTTGGAACCATGTTTTACCAATGGGAAACAGTACAGCTCTCCAGAACAAGACTTTAAAACAGTTTCTCTCATTCAGACGTCGCTGCCCCAGGGATTGCTGTTCCAATTGTGATAATTTCTTTGTTATGTGAATGAAGACTTGCAAATTCATTCTCTGCAGTGCTGATATCTCTTCAGATTCTACATTGCGGGTCACAATATCTCAGGTGTAGTTCAATCTTTCTGTTAAGGTTTCTAAGTTAGAACAGTCAAACACTATTGCTAATGGAGAGGAACCGCAACTCCAGGAGATAATTCAAGTTTTAGATGTACTGAATTGTGTTGTATGGAAAAACTGCTCAGTTCAAACAGTTTAACTTAAATTAGGTTCAAAGCAGTTTAGTGATTTATTAACGACACGTAATTAACAAGCAATCAGTGAGCTATATATTCAGGATCAATAGCAGTAATACAACAGTTAAACCACAACACTAGACACTTACAAAATGCTAATAAGCATCCTACAAGTTTCTAAACACCCTTCTATAACTAAACACTGTCCTCTGTCCCTGGCAGTTGAGGTTCCCCACTTGCTCACCCCCAGCCGGAGATGTAAGCCCTCCAGTCCTGTGTGAGGAAACCCCCCACAAGGTCCCCTGCACCCCGCAGTGAGGTGGCTGGGTGCTGTCACCCCACTGCTGGTTATAGGGTACTTCCAGCACCCCTCTGTGAGCCTGCGCAGCCCTGTCTGGTCTGAGGTCAGGTCCTTAACATGACCATTTTTAGAGCAAACACCCTCCAGACTGTTTTGTCTGTTGTCTGTGACACTGTGGTCACTCATTCTTATTTTTATGTTATCCAGGCTGTCTGCCAAAGGTGAGTGTAGAGGCAACCTCACAAAATGCCTGTTGAAGGGTCCCATCTCTCTTGCTATTAATGTTTGAGGAAGTGCACAGCAACTGGACTTCACCTGGTTTAGACATCTCAGTTCTATTTGCCACAATGAATGCTGACCACTGTGAGTAATCATAGACCATGGCTGTCACTCTTAGTAAGTTCAGCTGGAGGGGTGTCTGCTTATTTCAGCACCAAAATTGATTCATGAATTGGCATTTTGACTCTAGAAAATGATTCAGACAAGTGATAGACCTCTAATTCTAGCGTCACCATTTATAAGAAAGCCAATTTGAAACAGTTATGCAGTATGTTCTTTGTAGCTGGAGAACCAAGATTTTAATCTTGGCTGTGTCCCTGATTTAAGGCTTCTAACTTTTGAATTTATTGGAAAAGTCTGCTGAAAATGGAGTCTTCTCTACAGGAAAACATATTGTTGCCAAACTGACGTTATCGTCAGTCAAAGCAATGCAAAGATGTGAGTGATATGAAGCAATGCACAACATTTTCTCTTATACCTGTTCATATCAATATTACACAGGAATGTTCTGTTTCTCAGAAATATTTCAGAAAGTTTTGTCTTTATCTGCAGAACTCCACAAAAATTTTCTTACATAAATAATAACTGTAAAGATGATGAATATATCATGTCAATATCTTAAAAATTTCCCAAACCTAAATTTCAAATCCTCTTTAATTTGGCAGGTGAATATCAAATCCCTGTGGAGGACACATCAAAAGATCTTTGAACCCAACAATAGTCATTTATAACTTTGAGAATGGCTAAGGCCCTTCTTAGAGTGTAAACAGCTGACTTGACATGTGCTTTCAAAATAAAATTTCAAAAAACAAATTACTTAAAATTCTTATTTTAATACATTTCTTAATTTTTATGCTGCTTGAAGTCTATGAAAATACAACACCGGTTAAAATGGTGAGTAAAAAAGTTTATTTTTTAAAAAAACTTGTTAAGCAAAGTATGCATACATTCATACCACTGATGTAAAAAATATTTTTGTCTTTTCAAGAAGACATTTGTTTAGAGTTGATATTCAGCAGAGCACCTGTTTTTAATTGTACGGTTAATTGAAATGTAACTTATTTTTTTAAGCTAAAGACATCCTTTAGTATATTAAAATAAGAATAGATTTAGGCCTAAGTGTCAGTATTTGTTAAACAAGGATCATATAGACTAGCTTTTAAAATGTATTCTGCTAAACTCTTTTCCTGATAAGGACAGTGGGATAAAATGGTTACTTAGTCGTGATTGTCATTGCCATTGTGGGAAATGTTTGCTCTTAAAAATTCTGAAAAGCCAGTTTCAAAACTATTGTTATGCAAAATAATGTGAAACTTAAAATCAAGGTTGCACAGGACTAATGGTTCTTTACCATTAAAGTGGTCTGTTTATAATATATCAGAGATAAAATGAGTTTCTTTGTAATTCAGATGTCCCTCTCAAAAATAATATTAAATAACTCCCTTCCACAATTTTTTCTCTTCTTACCAACAGTTCTTTTTGTAACTTTAGACAATGTCCTTCTGCCTATATCACATCTTTAATAAGCTTCCTTTTTCTTGCCCCAAATAAACATTTGCAATGCAAATGGATTCCTGTATAAAATTAACCCTTGCACATGCATTGCTACTTCATGTTCTCAAAGACATTTTGTCATTTCTATTATCATTTACAGACAAGTTCAGCAGTATGAATATATCTTTTCATATCCTTTCTGGTGCCAGTGCTTCTTAAAGAAAAACAAGTATAAGGTTACCTACAATAAGAAACCCATTTCTGTTATGGCTGGTGGTCTTAGGAATAGCAGAACCTCTTACACTTCTTTCATAATTGTCGTGGTTTAGCTTTATCTGGCAGTTAAGTACAACCCAGTCACTCACTCACCTCCCACGCTCCAGGAAGAGAGTCAGAGGAAAAGATAAGGAAAACTCATAAACTTGAGATAAGAACTATTTAATAATATAAATGTAAATTAGAGTGATACTAATACTAACAATACTACTACTACAAAGTACTTAAAAACATTAAAAAATAGAACATATGATGCAATAGCTCACCACATGCTGAATGACACACAGCCAGGTCCCAAAGTAGCTAATGGTCTTGGAGCCTCAGAGGTCCAGAGCAGGGAGAAACACTCACACCGCCCCATTCCCACCCTGCCCCCCCCAACTCCACAAAACCACTAAAAAAATACTGCTGCTTTGCTAACAACTGCACCAAGAACTAACAAAAGGAGCTAAGGAACAGATCCAACTATGAGCTAGCCAAAAGCCTTAAGGATCCCCTCCAGGCTACCTTCCACCTCAGAACTATGCATATGCACACCAGCTTGACCACTGAGCCTGTGGTCATGGAATGAAACAAATCTCTCAGCTGCCCTGGGCCAGCCAGACCTGTGTAGGAGAGAAGCTCATTCCTGTCTCAAACCAGCACAATAATTAACATTTTGCTTAAAAAAAAAAAAAAAAAGCTAAGGCCCAAAATCCACACAAATTCCAGTAGTAACACTCATAGTTGTAATACTAACTTGATAGTATTCTACAAAGAATGTTAAGAACTTTTTTAGTTAAGAAAAATAGAAATCTGGGGAAAGACTTGAGAAAAGAGTGTAGTACCATCTATTAAAACATAAATAAAATTTTTATGAATGTTATATATATAGCATTTTTGTAATAACTGTTTCAGAAGCTCCCATTTTTGAGCTGGCAGAAAAAAGCCTATTGATTAATGTTTTCATAACTAATTAAATGGATTAGGAATGAATACAGAAGTAACAGAAATATCTTAAAAGGGTAAAGTCTGCAAGTTCATCCTCTTCCTGGTACAATATTATTTCAAAATATGTTATTTGGTCTTGTTTTAAATGATTTAAGCAATAAGAACTGTCCTATCATATATTTGATACAACTTTATAACTGAGTACCTCTTTCACGGTTTTCAGAAAATGCAGTTTTCTTCTTATTCCTTAATACTCTCTTCACCACTCTAAAAATGCTCCTTTTCTTGCAGCCTTTGAAGCAGGATTTTTCCTACTGCCACCCTATCTGTAATGAACAGTTTAATCGCACTCTTTCTTTCTAATCCTTCTGGTTCTTCTCAATATTTACAGTTCCATAACTGTCAGTTCTCTGGCTTTATGTCTGTGTTTATATATCCAATATATAAATACCAATGATAGCCCTTTTCCTCCTCACCATATTATAACATGTTTTCTATTAAATGAGTCCTCCCTTTCATCATTACTCTCAGTTTTTTGCCTTCCTAGATGCCTCTTATGGTTGTGCTTTGAAGCATTACATTCAAAAGTCGACAAATTCTGCGATGTACACTTGTAAATTCTTCCTAGGGCCTTCTTACTATTATTGCTGCTTATTTGGAAGAAGACAAAAGGAGCTTTTGGGCCTGTCTTTGGGAATGTGTCTAAAAAAATAGTTAAAATAATCTGTGCCATTGTATGGTTGTTCTTTAATCATAGGTTTGCAGTTACATACAAGCTTTCCTAGACCTTTGATATGTATATATGTATATATGCACATATATACGTGTGTATATATATATATAAACACAAATAGTCAGGAGCTTAGTTGGATTAAGAAAGTTTTTCTCACAAGGAAATGGTACAGGACAACATTCTAAGCCTTATGCCTTTTAAATTATTAAAAAAAAGAAGGGAAAGAAAAAAGGCAACTAAATCAAAACAAAATAAACCAGAAAACAAACCCAAGAAATTAATTTAGAACGAATCCTAAAAATAATTAGAGGACATAGGAACAAACAAACAAACCAGAGATGGAAGGACCTCTTTTTTACTCTCTAGCTCATAAATTCACTACTTGTCCAGGAGGACAGAACTACAAACCTCCATTTTACCTAATCTGAAACACTGACTGGACTGAAGCTTAACTTCTCTCTTTAATAAAATTCTTTGATTTGCATTACTATATGTTCAGAAAAGTAGAGCATGGATGTTGTATGCTTCTTCCCAGTCTGTGAAGGTGTTTAATCACCAGGTTATTGAATCATTCTCTTTTTCACCCTCTCACATCTAAATTGTGAGTGTCAGGGAAAAAGACTTTAGCGAGAGCAAGTTAAAGAGTCCCGGAGAAAAATAACTGCAGAATGATCTAATTTTATTTGTGACTCTCACCTGAAGAATTTGAATGTCTTGTTCCTGAACTATTAACTTTTTAAAATATTTTAAGATTCTGTGTGTTTGTTACTTCGTTTTCTCTTTTATTGCTTTTTCTATCTGAATTGGTGTTAAGAGTTAGTTAATAATTAGACTTTTATTGCACCTAAATTGCAAGCTAGGTGGGCTCATTCTCCAATAACTTCAACATCCAGTTTAGCAGACGAACTAAGCCTCAAGGGTGGGCAAGAAGACCAATCAAGCACAGCCAACTGAACTTCAGGCTAGTTACTAAGATTCTGTTCCTTTTGACAATAATAAGTGAACCCTTATGGAAGTAGCAATACAGTTCAAGATATCAGCATGATTAACTCTGCATACCTGATTTTGAAGAAAAGTGGTGCTTTTGCAACTAAGTGAGGTTCGCTACAGTCTGACATGCTGCAGCAGTAACCTCATCTATGCCAGTAGCTGTGGCCAATTTTTATTATCCTCCGCACAGCTAAATTAAGTGATCCCAATTGCAATGGATTGCTTTCTGTTTTCTTTAATTTGAACACATTAATGGATATTTTCTTAGATAACCTGTTCATCATGTAACCACCTATTCTCAGATAAGCTGGACATCTTTCAAACATATTTTCTCAGATAACCTGTTATTCTGAAAATGACCTGTCAGAATATGTTTTTCTTCAGATGTACTTTTATATACCTATAAGAAATTATATCTTATTGATGTTTTTCCAAGTGTTCGAGGCAGTCTTAATAGATTCCTCATCACACATGTATTCTTACTTTAGGTTAAGACTTTTCAATGTCTCTGTCAAGTTGCATAAACATAATAAAGCATTATAAATATTTATAATATATTTCTAACTATTTGTTATTAACATCTTAACACCTATGTAAATATAACAATGTTAAAGGTAGTTAAAAATTGTTTACTGACATTTTTTAATATCCTTCAGCCTATTAACACCTTATCCTTTCATCTACATCTCACCCAAAAATCATCTTTCACTGATTCTGAAATTGTATCACTTTGTTTTGGTCTCATACTGCTCTCTTTCATTTGTAGACCATACAGGTTTTCATGGGGTTTTTTTCTGTTTCTTTCTGATTTTTTTATTACTTTTACTCCAGGTGGCCTCCAAATAACATCAGTACCAAAGCTTGGTATAATGTTTCTTACAATCATCCAGTCCTCTTCATGACATATGAGAATAAGATGCTTCTTTTAACTCATATGCTACACCATCTTTCTCCCCATCTCCTCTATTTCTCCTTGTTTTTATTACCTACATAATAAACCAAGATTAGAATGATTTTCTTAGATTAACATGATAGCACATTGAGTTTTATATAGTTTACTTTTAAATTTCACATTTTAAAAAGTGATAAAACTGGTCAATAAAAAAGAACCTTGAATGTTAGAAGTGTGGCATACCATTTTTAGTGCAGATTTCCCACACTATTATATGTATTATTGCTTGTATAACTTATTTGCATTGTCTGTAGAATTGTGGGTGTGATTCTTTTCTTGAGCAGGATACATATTTTGAAGTTCTGGTCATAGGAAAACATTTTTTTGTTTATTATCTCCCTTAAAACCTGAAAATTACAGGTAAAAATTAAGCATGTTTATGGTTAAGTTTAGATTAAAAATTTTAATTATATATTAGTAACTGATGAGTATTTTGAGCAGAAGAATGAATAGATGCAATGGCCTTTCATATCTTGAAACAGGTAAACCTAGCAAATAGAAAGGAGTGTGCATGGGCTGTGACAGATCTCTTAGTACATGTCATGATTTAACCCTGGTTGGTAACCAAGTACCACACAGCTACTCGC
>NW_010259828.1:0-40683 GCF_000690775.1 Eurypyga helias
GAACTAGATGGTCTTTAAAGGTTCCATCTCCAATCCAAACCTTTCCATGATTCTATAGAATGTTAACTACTTTTTCCTCAGAGAAAAATAAGTTAAAAAAAAAAATTCTTGAAATTTCAAAACCAGACTTGTGCATAGAAATACACCTTAAGTGAGTTTCATATTTTAGGTGGTAATCTAAATCACAGAACATCCCGCTATTCCTCTCAACAGTGATCTGAGAAATTTTAGTTTACATTGTACATACACTTGTCTGATGCTATACATAAAGTTTGTAACAGCCATTGATATAAACAGGAAAGTCTTACTGGTTAACACATGAAGCATCCATCTGGAAGAAACTGGAATCCATAAAGAGGTCAAATGCTTCCTTTTTCCATGCTCTCCTTGTATACTGATAGCCACTAAGACTGCTTAATAACTGGACACAGGCTCGATAGCTGGATGCATTGTGAGCACTAAACAAGAAAAAGAAAGTCAATATGAAACAATTTTCAATTGTTGCATTATAGGAAATTCGATAGACACCCTATCTTTATCATGCCTGTTTCAACTGAAATGTCACCCATCAAATTTCAACTGGCTGTACAGACCTACACCAACTCAATAAATTATAAAGATACCTGTGATTACGGAGGTACGGAACAACATAATGCATGATATTTACAAGCAAAGGAATAACCCTCTCTTTTTCATCACTGTAGAAAACCATATCCAAAAGATGAGCCAAAACCTGTAAAAGGAGAGGAAGATACATTATCATGCACTCTCAAAATGCTTTTTATTTACTGTTCAGCATTTTTTTGTATAATGTCCTTTACTGAATGTTCAAGTTTATCATAGAAGGGATCAAATTTCAGGTACTACACAAAATCCAGAGTACAATGACCCCATCCTCTTAAAATAAACTAAGATTAAAGCACAGCAGCATAAGCTTCTGGGCAAAGCATTCTACAGAATATGATACAAACTAAAAAAGCCTAAACCCTCCAAGAATGGCTACAATTATCAGCAGTAAATAACACATACCGCTAATAACACACAAAGTTTACCACCAAAGAAGTTCCCTATACTACACATCTGAAAGGCCATGCTTTACCCCTCATCTACCCCACTGAATCTTTGTAACTGGGTTAGTAACAAGATTTTACATGTTCTTATATGACAGGACCCAGAATCTATTCTCATCAGTGTTTCCCATCAAATCCCTCTCACCCAGCTTCTTGTCCAAAGCGTTTCACAATATAAAAATTTACTGTAGAACAGTATTTATTACATCTGAGGAGACATTTACCTCAGAAAGTAAGGTCAATGCGTGGACACTATAAACAGATGGAGTTATGTTTGAAGTTTCCATTGCTGGAGACAACATATCTAAATGAAGATAATAAAAAAAACGGCCAACGTTAGTTCCCTTAAGCCATTATTTACCTTACAAGCATATTTTAATAACATATGTTTTGAAGATGTACAGACTTTACAGGGACACTGTGTAAGATACTAATGCCTGAACAATACTGAAGCATTTTTAATTTATTCAAATATAGTAAAGCTGTCCTCTTTGCTAATTTTGGCCCGATAATTAATGTTTACTTTATTTTAAAGATGAAAATGAAAATACCTTCAACATCTGATTCTAAGTTGTTTCCATCCACCATAATCTTGGGGGAAGGCTTAACCTCTAGGTTTCGTCTTAGCCAAGTAGTCTGTTCCAAGGAAGAACCAGCAATTGCCCCAATGGCATCCACTATCTTGTGCGTTACATCCTGGTAAAAAACAACCCAAGCATTTTAAGAACTTTGTGCAGAAGGGCTGTGTTTGTTGCCCTGATGTGTTTTTATAGAAAACCTACATAAAGTATACAGCTGCTTTCAAATCACTTCTGTTCCATATTACCAGTGATTAATAACTCCACAAAAACTGGTTTTTTTTAACAGATTATAAATAATTCTAAGTAGAAGATACTAAAGAATAATTTCAGACTACAGAACTGATACCTGATAATTCTAGTAAATTCAAGCATATTTTAAAGAGACATGTACATGCAACGAATTTCTTACCTGGAGGTCTCTTTGATCTTTCTTATTCTCCAGGCTTGGGTTTTTCATAATGAACTCGTTAAGAACACTGAAAAAAAAAAAACCAAAAACACCAACGGAGGATGATGTAGAATTTCTTCTCAGAATACATTATTTAGTAATTTCGGAGCTAGGACAAATCTGAATAAATCTGCATGCACCATGCATATTTATCAATCCTTCAGTCACTCCTACTTATCAATAGTCTACAAAAACCTTCTTTCAAGTTTAAGTTAATTTTGATCATATTGCAATAGTTTATCAAGAGTATGTTTTACTAGACTATACAAAAAATATCTTTAGGGACAGTATACTAGGGAAGATAAATTCCAGAAATTCAAGAAAGTGGTCCTTGAGGCTTTATACAAAGAATCATATTCAACACTACTTCTAACACTCCACAAACAGCTTTCATGCTGGGCATGAATCATATTTAAGTGGGCTGAAAACCCACTCATACCTAAGAGACAGTCGCTGTAGTTATTTTCTAAGAAAAATCACAAACTTAAACCTGCTGATTAAAGAGCCTGAATTGATCAAATAATCCGTAAGGTAAGATTGTGGCTTATATTATAATATAAAGTTTAATATATGTAACTATTACTCAGAGAAGAAACTAATTTGATAAAATCCACAGAACTCCAGCCATAGCTCTACCACTCAAAAATAAGTGACAGATTTGAAAACACTAACACTTCAGCGTGATTTCACACACTTAAAATTTAAGCTTATATGGAAATTGCAAATACCAAGAGCCCTTACCCAAGTATGAGGAATTGTCCTGGAGCTGGAAGACCAACCTGGATGGAATCTTTTAACAGAAGCAGCAGTGCTGCCCAGCTATCTACTAAGCTGGTCACTGGAATCCTAAGAGAGAGCAGTGATGGCAATGAAATCAGAATCATATCCCTCAGGTATTCTCCACTTTCTTTTTACCTCACAATTCTGTCAAGATACTGTGAACCAACATTCATACAGATTCTTTGTTTTTTGGTGGCTACATCAAGTCAGTAAGAAAAGGAGGAAGGCAGAAGAACAGCATAATCAAAAGACACGCTTTTCAGTCCAAGGTTTGAGTGGCACCAATGAGTTACAGCACAATTAAAATTGTCTTTCCTTGGGCAGGGGGCAGATTTCCAGCAGGATTTTTAGGTGAGGGAAGAAAGGTCATGCAGAACTAGGGAACTCACAAAATAAATCCCTTTTTTACGACACCTATAGTTCAAAACCATTCTTTCTTCATGATTTATATTACACAGGCTGTTTCTCATCCTCGAAATTATAAAAAGAAGTAAAATATTCAAATTGTCCATCTGCTTCTTGATGACAGAAATAAAATGTAACTTCTTGTCTTACCTTTGAGTATAAGCATAGAAGAACTGCAACATGCAGACTTCCAGTGAAAGATGTTTCTAGAAGAAGATAGAAAACCTATTGTCATCAGGAGGAAGAAAGGGACTTTTTCCTCATTTGCCAGAGCAAAAATGACAACACTTAGGATGTTACTGCAGTGTCTGAAGATACTGTTTAATTCATTAACAGGCTATTATGATTTCCTGTTTAGGCATCTCTATCTATAAAGTTATCCTTCTTATTTTTTTTTTTATTCCTTCTTTTCCACACTTCCCTTTCCCATCTGAAAAAAACCAAAATCAACCTGTCGCTACAATACACTCTTGTTTCCCTCAGGTAAGAGCCTGTCCCCACAAAACACAGTCTTGCACAGAAGCAGTAACCAGGATCCTGGAGTTGTTCAGTAAATAGTAATGACTTAAGGAGGCATGACTTCCCTCAAAAATTTCATCCACCCATTAGATATCATGACAATTTTCACCCTGTACTGAGCAGCAGCATAATTACTTGCTCAGCCCTGTGAATGAAGCATCTGTATCATCAGTGTTCTAAGCTTCAGTAAGAGGGCACTACATAAGTCGACAGCATTTCCACAATTTTCATACCTTGTCCTTTGCTATGGCGGGAGGCTGCTTCAAAACTTCTTTCACTGTTTGTATAACGGTCTCCGTTCTCATAACGCTGATAGAGCGAACCAGCTCGACCAGCAGAAGTTGTTCTTCACCTGCTGCAGGAATCACCTAAACAGAATCAAATGTACGTCACAGATTATCCTCACAGATAAGGTCTATGCCAACGTTAAGGCAGCTGGCCTGATGAGATTGAAGTGTTAGTGACTAATAGTTCATCTAGAGACTGGGCATCACTTACTCTTTTCCTGAAAAATTCAGGAAGATTATCCCATTCAGAAATAAACTGGTAGCTCCCTGACAGTAGAGCTGCTAATTAGAAATATAAATATTCTCCATATTTAATAATATGCTGATTTTTTTTCTCATTGGGATGCCTGAATTTTCTCCCGACTGTTTCTAAATCACTTAAAGGCATTACCACTCTCTGAAGTGACCACTGTAGTATAAACATACCTTTGTCCTGGAAGTGTTTTTATTTTGCCTCCTTTCATTCCACACAAACGCAATAGCAGCCATGAAGTGAACACCGTGATTCATTGAAATGGGACCCAACAGTTCAAGAATCTGCTGCCTCAAATTCTGAAACGTGGAATAAGAACACATACACCTTTAGCTACATGCCTCAGCACCGTGTTCAAAACCGCCAGCAATAAAGCCATACTTGGGTGGTAACTATCGCTAACTTTTATCAAAATGGGAAGATGTGCTCAGAGGGTTCATAAAGTTCTATCCTACATCTGGCACTCTTCAATCGTTTCATTCGTGGTAAGACAAGGGAAGACAAAACACACTGGTTAAATTGGCAAACAATAACACTACTACTAATAATGACATCTTTTCATTATTGCTGAGCAGTGCCCACACAGAGTCAAGGCCTTTTCTGCTCCTCCCACCGCCCCACCAGCGAGTGGGCTGGGGGTGCGCAGGAAGCTGGGAAGGGACACAGCCAGGACAGCAGTGTACATCTCAGTATAGTCTGACCCCTTCTCAGGTTCCCTGCTTTACGACTACTAGCTCACTATCTGCTATGGTGTTTCCCTGTGACATCACTATATAGGAATTCAATGAATAAAAGAACTAGTTCATAACTGTGTGAGTACTAGATGTTTTAAGAGGAGAGATCCCTTTTGTTAAGGTTTTACACAGATCTAAAATATCTTTTAAGGCATAAAAGAATGGCTTAAGTTCTTCCAGGATGGATTTCATTTTCTTTGTAGAAAGCAAACAGGTGAGACATTGTTATCTTGAACTGATACACTCAAGTTTAAAAGCAGATTCCACACCCATTGATAAAAGCCTGGTCTCTGAGGTGCATGAGTACATGAAGAGAAAGGTATTAACAATTTACATTTAAGGGAATAGAATGGGATTTAGTTCGACAAAGGTATTCATTAAGAACTTAAATGATATTATCCCTGATATACTGACCTTTGATGACCCAAGATTAATAGTGGTAATGGATGCAGCAGCAGCAGTTTTCTCCGAAGAGTCTGCAAGGTGAAGGATGCTCCACAGCAAAGTCACAGAAGACATGATCATATGCAAGATAGATAGGATCCCATTGCGTGCTTCAATCAGGTGCTTCTGATCTACATTAACCAAAAGCTAGTGGATTTGAAGGGGAGAGTAGAAGAGCAGCATTAAATATCTACATAAACAGCATAAGTAAAATAGTGTAAATCGAGACCTAATGGGCATAGAAGCTTTCAACCTTAAATCTTTTTCCACATAGTTTTTCAGTAATTCTTATGATATATTCAGGCTTTGAGTCTATTAAAAATAATAATTAAAGAATCTTTTAACTGAGTTGTACAATTTCAAACGTATTCTGAACATGAGGCCTCATGTCTACAGAGACCAGTTTTGTATCATCTACCTATACCTTCGCAAAAACCAATTATTTCAGAATTTTAAGTGTAACTAATACTTTAGGCAAAATTATTTACTTTCACAAACAATAAATGCTTTTAGGTTACATTTAAATGAACAGAAGGCAAAAGGTATGTAACAAAAAAAGAAAGCAAAACCAAGATTGCACAGAGAGCAGGGCAAAAAATTTCTTGCAGAATCTGGGCCAAATTCTTAACAGAGGCTATGTGCAGAATATCAGATCTAAAAATACTGCTTGACTAAAAAAATTATGAATATACAGAAGGAGCAGAAAGAGAATGTTTTGACATATTACAAAGTGAACACAGGACAGGCATCAGTCTGGGAAGTTCCACAAATGAAGACATCACTAAAATTGCCATTTTAGAGGTCACAAAGTTAAGAAATTCTTACTTTAGTTAATTCAGGGAAACAAATTTAAAAAAAAAAAAGCAACCCCCAAACAAAACCAAACAACAACAAAAATCTAAGATTATTCTCTTAAATGTATAATTAGCAGAAAAATAGTTTTCTGTTTGTGTATGTTATAAAAACAAACAACGTATTTATATTTAAGATGATATATTTGGTATTTTTCGCACTCACATCTTCAATTCTGCTAATACAATCATAGTCCTTAATCTGACATGTACTGCTTAGGAACCTTTCAGACACCCAGATAAGTTTACCTGATGATATTGCGTAGATGGATCCAGGAGGCAGTAATGAATTATTGTTGTTATCCCTTCTAATAAAGTAAGAACCATATCCGGGGGAGTGACTGATGCCATCCAGAAAGGCCTAAAGTAAAGAGATTAGTTTTTTTTAAAAATGGGTTAATCAGGTTGTAAAGTAATACAACACAATCAAGTCTGCTTAAAAAGATTATACACCTCTACATACACATACCTATTATCAGATAATCCTGTTTCATATTTATACTGCTGAATTAAATTATCCAAGTTCCTGCAGAGCTGAAGAGTCACCGAGACAACTACCCTCTGAAGAACTTTTCCCATGTAAGGCAACGTAGAAGTGATAAGGCCAATCCACTGGGGATGCATTTTACAGGCACAGTGCTGGTGTAAAGCTCGTATCACTGCGCAGAGAAACATGCCTTGGCAGGTTATCGGCTGGGAATGCAAATACTGAAGAGAAGTCATCGGCTGCTGGGGACCAATGTGCTCCAAGTCCGTTATGACAAAGTCAAAGCCTGTTTCATTTTCCTCAGGCACAGTCATTACTCTGTGTTCCAGCACAATCAGCCGTTGGAGCACTTTTAAAAGCTGTGACTGCAGAGTACTACCGTTGTCAAATTCATCTTCAGAAAAATTTATAAGGCTGTCTTCAGAGAAACCTTCTTCTACAGCCACTATGTTTTTTCCAGCCATTTTTTCGCTGTGCCATTTCTGTGCACTGAAGATAGAAGACAGGAGGCAATGCAGGATCACTTTCTGAACCTTGCACTTGGACAACATGTCCGAAATAAAACTAGGAAATCCCTTTGCAGAGCTTTCTATCACTTTTGCCAACTCAGCAAAGAGGAGTGTCAGAATTTCTATGCTCATCATTTGCATATTACGGTTTCCTATTAGATCCTGTGAGGTTACTTTAACGTGAGTTGGATAGTGGCTCCGCATATAGTATAAACACAGGGAGATAAGAATTTCTATGTACATAGAGCTCCGAAAGTTATGGTTAGAATCAACAGGGATGTGACTATAGAAATCCTTGCCCATAACAGAAATTCGATGCCTGGCTAGAAGATTCTGGAGCAACGAAAGCTGAGGAGTGTATGCATTGTTGACACTGGTAGTGGAGATAGCGCTTACAAAAGCTGAAGGATTTGTTTTCAGAATTGCTTTAATCGCAGAAAAAGCATACAGTGTCCTTGAAGAGTCATACAGCTGGAGATAAAGCAGCACATGTTGATACAATGGATGGATATTGAAGTTGGGAGATTTTCGCATTCCTGGGGACCCCACATCACTTTCTATCTCTGAAATTTCTCCTTCTCCACAACTGTACCAGTTTTCTAAATCAAGGCCATCACTAAAGAAGACGTTTGTTTGTTTAAGCTTTTCTGTTTGTGCTTTCTTCTTCTCTTCATCCTTCTTTTTGGCTATTTTCACCTTTGGTTTTGCACCTGGTTGCTTACCAGCCTCTTTAACAATTGTTTCTTTTTCCGACATTTTTTCTGGTAGCTTTCCCTTAAAGTTGAACTGAATACTACTGTGGCTTCGCTTCCTGGACTTTGAGTCAGTGGAAGCAAGAGTGAGATCAGAGAGGGACTGCTGGCTTTCTGCAATACAGGGTGAAGAGTTGTTCCTTGAGATTTCATCTCTTAAGCTCTCAAGTCCAGTCTCAGTTGAGGCTGACAGCAACTGGGAGCTGTCATTACTAAGCAAACTACTCTGGCTACTTTGAATATTTTGATCTTCACTTTTTGTTATCTCTACAGAGTTATCCAAAGGACTGAATTTACACGAAGCATCCTCAGAGTGTAGATTATGTTTAGCTGGTTCAGCCTCTTCTCCGAGACCACTTACAACTTTGCATATAAGATCTGTAACCACTTGTTGTACAACTTCATCAGGCGAGTCTTCTCTCAGAGTCTGAGAGCTATCCTGAGCACTCAGGCTTTCTGTTTCCACTTCGTAACTGATGTCCCCAGTGGATGACTGAGAACAGCCAGAGTCAGAACTCTGCAGTATTTCAACTTGATGGTCAGGAAGGTCAAAGTCAGACACAACCATTGGTATGGTCTCACTGCTGGTACTTAACAAGGAAAGCCTGTCACTCAGAGGGTTGACGGTCAGGCTGAAGTTCTCCATTTCATCCATAGCAGGTTGTTTTTCGTTGCCTTCTTTAGGTATAAGAAGTTGGTCTTGGCTTACAGGCACGTGAGAAAATGCTTAAAGGAAAACACAAGAAAATTTATACACATAATACTTTGTTCTTCAGAATAAGAATTTAGAATTAAAATTATGAATTTAAACTATTAACCAGACTTCAATTACAAAAGCACAGTAAATAGTGTGTTTCCACTTTACAGCAGAAAAAAAGAATAATGCTAATGTGCAATCAAGGCACATTCACATAACCAAAGCGAGATTACTTCAGCAGTAGACCTTAACAAAACAACATAATTCTCCCATCAAACCTTATGCAGTCTTACCTGCTTGTGTTTTCACTAAAAAGAATTATTATGTCACTAAAATTACACAATACATGTAGACACCTTTAAACCTTACCAGTACGTTTTCAGCCAGCCCCACATCAGTGGTCCTAATTCACAAAAGCGTTTGATTTCTTGGTTAAGCCTGAAGCCATTTTCCTAAAGTTCTACTGAAGTTTAGTAAGACTCAAGAAAATGCTCTGCATTAAAATACTTGCACATCATCTTCACTTGAGTACAATAAAACTGCAACAATACTTGGGACACAGAAACTTAAAAGAGAAGAAGCGTCCACAAATGCACATGTAAGCAGCAGCTACTCCAGCACTTTGTTTTGTGAGTAACCCTCAAATATTTCGACTATGTTTTTAATGTTGCATGCAAATAACAAAGAAATTAAATAAGTAACTTCCCACAGTCTTCTTGTGTACATACCATCAGCACAGCTAAACTTCTGCATAAAGTGCTTCTCATTTTCTTCTTCAGGCTGATAAGGTGATTTAGTCCAGTAACATTCAGCCTGTACTCGCTGAACAGAAACTCGCTGAGTTTTTGGATGGAGAAGCAGTAGGAGCAAAGGTTCAAGAACCCTTGCAATATCATGTCTTTGAAGCACTTGATTTAACCAGGCCTGGCCCACTGACCATGTAGAACCATCCAAGCTATTAAGGCTGTCCAGCATGATAAACAAAGATCTAAAATAGAAAGAAGAATGAGCCTAACAAATTCTACGCTACACACAGAATAATGCCCTTTCAATCTGATATATGATAAATTTCAACATGTCAGAACATACTCCAATGTCTTCTCCATATAAAACATCATCCTGTTTGGGATCCAAACTCTGCAACCTGAAGTTTTATATTTCAGTCTAGCCTAATGAAGAAATGGCCAGGAAGGGCTAGTGATAAAGTCAGTTAACACAGCAGCTCCAACAGTAGCAGTTGTATAGTTATTTCAAGTATTCGTACACCTATTAGCATAAGAAGCTTTGGTTACTTACTAAGTGCTACTGCAATACAAAAAGATAAAACTTTAAAAGCCAATTCACACAGATGCATGGAAAAAAGATAACTTATTCAAAGATCTTTTCTTCAAGAACAGGAGAAATACATTTGACAATTCAGCACTTCTTACTGTCATTATTTTCTTCTTTTAATAGTTTTAGCCTTTAAAATGCTTTCCAGACCTGAGGAAAACCAATATATATTGGCCTCTGAATTTTACCAACTGTTTTGTATCCTTCACTACTACACATCCACAAGCTCTTAGCTGTACTTACAGAATTTATCACTACCTCTGCAATGAGGGCATCAAGCCAAAGAAACAGCCTTTTTAATCTGCTTCCTTCAGCTAAGTATACATTAGGAAATTTAAATAAGCACTTTTCCACATCTGTGCTAGCAGAGGAAGACAAGACTAGTTCAGGGTCTGGATCATTTAGTTTTTTCTAAGATAGTCTGATACCCGAATGCAAAAGAGAAATCCTCTGCTGCTTACCATAAGAGACACCTTACACAAAACACACAGATTAAACAAAAGAATTTTCATATCTGAGAGCTTACTTCCAATTTTCTTCTTAAGTTTTCTTAGTTTTACTGTTACTTTCCATTTTCACATAATTCAATTCTGGCTTGACTTCTCTCTCCTGCTTTTGTTTTCACCAGATCACAAGAACTCAGATACTACGTACAATATACACAAATATTGTGACAGTCAATGAATCACTGTGACCGTTCCTGTCCTACTCTTTACAGCTACCAGAAAAATCTACAGCTTTACATCATCATCACTGTGAACACACTTTTGTCTCACACGAATTAATTTCTCGTCCTCCTTCCTTGCTCTCACACTGACACTGTAGTTCTCCAATTTTTAAACGCTATGCTGCCAGCATAGTGTAGTCAAACATTTTGAAGATAATTATTACAGGGAAATCATGCTTGCAATCACCAACCTGTCAAAGGTACGGCCAAAGGAAGAAGACTTGTTAATATGAAGGTCACGGGTGAGATGCCACAGCACTGCAAACTTTGCATGAGCTTCCATTCTTACTTTCTGTGGACCAAATTAAAAGTTAAGTCTATCAGAATACAACAGCCTTGGACAAGAACTGGACAAAGAGAGCTATACAGCAGCCGAAAAGATGTAATAAAATCATTAAAATTAACTTCTTTGACTGTGCATTCAAATCCTATTTCGTAACATTAAAAGCAGTAACAGGCAACAATAGGTGTCTGCAAACAATTTAGTAGCATGAAAGGATTTGCCCCCATCTTGATCTTGGCTGCCTTAGTTTCAAAGTTTAGCTTGAAAAAGTTAAATACTTATGTGATAGCTTGAACAATACTTATTTTACTGTCACAAGTTGCATAGGTCTGTTTCCAGTGAGTTCATATGTATCAAGGCACAAGAAGAGATTATGAAGAAAGAGCAGGCAGAAACATGAAAGCTTTTTTATATGAAACTCAAGCATACAGAGGCAGAGAGAAAATGCAGAGAAAGAAGAGAATTTTCTAGAGCTAGTGTGTCTGGAACGATAGGATTAAATACAGTATCCATGGAGATACAGGAATGGAAATAAGTTGGCTAGAAAGAGACACAGGAGTTTTTCTAGCTAGGTATGATGTAGATAGGGTTCATCACTACCATGGCAAATTTTGCTCTGCAACAGTGAGTTTTATTCGGACAAACTGGACATGCTTACTGCCCAAAAGACTTCTGATGACTACCAATAACATGCAGAATATTTAATGGTGAAAATGGCATTAAAGTAAAAATTTGTATGCCTTTCTCTCTTTACTGTGGCTGATCAAGGCAGAGAGTTATTCCAGCAAGGCTGTGAACAATGGTAAATGCCACGCTATGATATGATTACATGGGTACGTCTATGAAAAACAGCTTTACCCAAGAGACAAGGAAGCAGCTAAGCATTTGTAGGGGTGAACAAACAAAGCACAGCAATCAGGACGGTTACACTGAATAAAGCATCAAAATTACTTTCAAATACCATTAGGGCTTTAAATAAACTACTGGATGATAAGAAGAGACAAGATGACAAAGGTCTTCACCTGTATGTTCTTAAAAACATATGCTTCCAGGGAATGAACAGTAGGTGTATTTGCCTCTAATCAAAATGAGACCAAACTAAAAACTGTTAATACCACTGTGACAATCTGGCATACTGCCAGACTTAATTTACAACATACAGCTTAAGAAGCTTTGCAACAGCTAATACAACCAGTATCTGCCACAACAATGAAAATTTTAAGTAAAAGCTATAAAAACTGAAAATTACAGAAAAGGCAGAAGACAGATCACATCAGACTTAAACAAACAAACAAAAAAAACCCGAAGATGGACAGCAACATTCTGGAAAGTAAAGCAAGAATCATATGTATTTAGAAAAAATATGCTTCTCACAGGAAAAACAAACAACTCCACAGCACTGCTGCAAATTACATACAGTTACACACAACAATTCACCAACATCCACTGAATAAAGAGTGAAAATACCAGCTCTGAAACACATACAAATGACTCCATGCAAGCCCTTGCAAACCATGCTGGGAAGATGTAAGAAATCACTGTTTTCACAGTAAGGTTGGCAGAAATGATCAAGTGCCCCATCCCCAGTCACAGCAGTTCACAGACCAGTCTAATAACTGAAACCATAAATCACTGTCAGTTTTACCAATACGCCAAGCCGTGAACTGCAGTGATTGACAGACTGGCTCACATTCACTTCTGTGGACCTGGTTACTCTGGTAGAAAGGCAAAAAGGTAACTGCTTCTGAAGTTGCACAACCATGAGTTGCCAGAGCACGTAAGCAAGCAATTCCCTATCATTCATTCTGCTGGGGCTATGAAAACAGTTCACATATCTAAAATTTAAAGCACTACAAAGGCCTCAGCTCAAATGTCAAACTGATAGCTTCAATCTGAAACAAATTTCTAGGGGAGGAAGAAAAAAATAACAAAGATAGTTCTACTTGTCATCACAGGGACTCCAAGTTTACTAACAATAGTAAAAGCTAAGCATGTGTTTCATATATCAAGAAGCAGAGCATAACTTCTGATGAGATCAAGTCTCCTACATAAGTCTGTTGCTGAATGCTGTAAGGCCCCCTTTGTCTAACATGAAACTACAGAGGCTCATTCCAGATCTAAAAGAAACACTGTCAACAACCTGAATATCTGCCAGCTTCAAAAGATTTTGAAAACACTACTGTACTTGCAAACAGACAGCAAAACAGAAGTAAGCAATAGGATAGCCAGGATCACTTCTAAAACCAGCAAGCAGGGAGACAAGAGACCCTTGAGCAGCAATAAAAATTGGGAGAAACCCACAAAGTCAGGTCATGAGCAAAGATTACAACCTGCGGGAACTGAAGAGGAGACAGGACAAGCGACAAAGTAATAACAAGAAACCATTGTTATCCAAGGCAAAGAGGCAGCTCCTTGATCACTCGAGGGTTTCTGCTCCTGTTATTGTCCATGTCTTTTAACATGAGACAGAGATGGAAAGTAAAGACCTTCAAGAAAAAGAGTAGCCTCAGAGGCATCACTGCGAGGAAATACACAAACAACTCAGCTGCCACGTCAGAGCAGAGCAAGCAAGCACATTTCCCACAAAGACACAGAGGCACACACAACTGGCAATTAATTACTCTTGGAGCAGTTCAGTAGTGGTGCTCTGGAACTGGCAAACACTGCAGAAACACTCAGAATTCAGATCTTTTAAGGCTGAAAAAGTAGAGAGGGGCCGCATGAGATTGGAGAAGATTTGTACAGAAGCCTCATAAGTATTTGATTATCGCAATTCCTCTACTTCCTAACGGGGGAAAAAGAATCTCACAGACACACTTCAGCTGAAAACAGTTGAGACAAATGTCAGAAGATGGAGCTTAGAACAATACAGCACAGCTCTTGGGACCCAGAAATAAAATAAAATAATTACAAGCTGCTCTTTTGTCTCACATTTACATTAACTCATACAAAAAAGAGCCAGAATCAGATAATATATAAATGGTCAGAAAGACAAAAAAAACCCAACCAATTTGCTGCTGCTCAAAGAAAAAGGGAATTAAAGCTGAAGTGTCATATTTGTAAGAACTGCAGCAGATTCATAAGGCTGTGTCTCAGAAAGGGAAAGGAATTGAAAACAGATTTGGAACTCTAATAAGATGGTGGTGACACAAAGAGAAAGGCAGTAAGAGCACCTCAGCTGAGAGAGAAAAAGAGGAAGAGAAAGGACCAAAGGACAGAGGGGACCACACCTGCCTGTCTCTTAAGAAAGAAGCAATCCAGCCCCACTATCAAGAAAAGCGAGAGAGGCATGGCAATGACAAAAACTTGGCTGTTTCTCCTTCTCCAAGTTCTGCGGAGGAAAGGAAGCAGAAAGTCTAGATTCTAAGATAAATTATAAAACGAGATGCAAGAATTAGATGAAATAGGAGGCAGGGGACTGAACCCCAACTGGTTAGGACACAGCAAAAGAAAGCATGCTTAAGTCTGATGGATGTGTCCAGGGAAAGAAGAGTGGTTACAACAAATGGAATGGAATCCAGAAAGTTGATATTCAATTACTGCCACTAGAAACACTTTTCACAGGTTTGTGAAACGCCAAGACGTCATGAAAACAGGGCTCAAGTACCGCAGACATATGGTTGAGGTTTCTTGTGAGTGGGAATACAGGAGAGTGGCAGTGTCAGAGGGTGGACAGATTTGATGTTCTGCATGCAAGATAACAGTATTTTTAATATTTGAAACAATCAATGTAAAGCAACATTTTTTTTCAGTACTGAAGTTATTTATGTCCTCCTCTGAGGTACCGTGTCCTTTTTTCTAAAAATATTCCTACAGTTACAAACATACACTTAACCCATCTTTCAGTAAATCTAGGAACAACTTGCCTTGTCTCTGTGAGTCAGCTGCTGACTTATCACATCTTCACAAATACTAGAAGATGGAACGAGGTTGTGCAGCTGGTAGAAGAGCTCCACACTCTTCTGATGATGCTGAGGAGTTCCATCACCCAACTGGTCCCAGAGAGTTAGAGCTATATGCTTTGTGCATGAAAACAAAAGTTGCAAGAGAGACAAGTGAGTGTCATGCCTTGTTCTGCTGTGGACTATGCTGAGCTCTATGCAATGATGATGGCAGACATCACATCTGATGATGCCTGATGAGCAACAGGTGATCTTTAAAACCATTCTTTTTTGTTCACATGAACATAAGGAACTGTTTGTAACACCGCAATAACGGACTACATAAAAATTTCTGTTAGAGGTCAGAACTCACAAGCATCTCCAGAAGTAAAATTTCATTGCAATATGATCAACTACATAATACACCCTGCTGCTGATTATCTTTTGTTAAATGATTTCTTACACAAATTCAGAGATGGTGGTTTGCCAGAGTGCAACACGTTACGCACATCTCAGCTTCAGACCTTTGCTAGCAAATGATGCTATTCAATCAGTTTTTGTTTGTATTTTTTAAATATTCATTCAAACAAGGCTTTTCCCTTGAGGAGTCAGTAAAACAGTAACAGTGGGCAAACTTACTATTTATTTTCATTCACAGTCTAACGCAGGTTACAACTGTTATCAAAATACTCAGCAAGAAAATTTGGTTTACCATAGCAAGAATGGTAAAGTGGCCAAGACTTATCAGTCTTCACCAGCCAGGAAAATATGTCTGAAGAAAATATCAGCGAGATATTGCTTTGTACCTTGAAGAAATCTGTCTTTTCAGCCATGTATCTGAGGTTGCCTTGAGTGAGAGGAGGTCTGATGACCACAGCCACCCTTCCCTGGTTAGGGCTAAGAGGCTGAGCGGTTTCCACACTGTTCAGGTTTTCTCCAGTGACGAGAGCAACCGACTGAGTCAATCCAACCAAGTCCATCACAAGGGAAATGGTAACACCGTGAATACTGAAATCGCTTGCTTGCTTGCAAGCGTTCATTAAAGTCTGAAGCCACAGTGGAGGCTGTACTTGTTCACAGTCTGAAACAAAAAACAGATATGATTTATTCATTTAACAATCATGAAGTTTCATGATTTTTTTGCTCTTGTATCCCGTAACCATATGCACAACTGTCCTTTATCTCTTATATTTCAACCTGATGGTTAGTTGGGCTTAGGAAAATGTATGCAGGAGAAACACCAAGAAGTATCTATCTCTACCTTCAAAATAATCCAATTAAGAATGCAATACTGTATCACTTCAAACATTTAGTAATAAAAATAAATAGGAAAATTTTATGGAATTGCACTCACACGATTTCATGTTCTAGATAAAAATGGTCTTTTAGTAGTTTGCACATCCTGTTATTCACTTCCCTCCTTCTGGAAATTCTTGACCAGCAATCAAATCTTAACATTGCAGTTTGTAGTCTAGAATAATGTTGTATTATTTTTCACATATAAAATAGTATTATATTTATGCTCTATTATATAGGTATCATAATATATACATGCAGAATTATTTACATACATTATTTATACATATAAACCAGTTTACACTGACAGAAAAAAAAAAGATATTTTCCTGAAAACACTTCAAAAGTGAAAGTGTCTGAAAATTGATGGTTTGAGTGGCAGAACCTTGATCCTATTAGCTCATACTCTGCTTTCACTGTGGGTGGTTGTTTTCACCTTCTTACCATCCCCTCACTTAACACCATACACTCTCCTGATAGTGCAAGTGTCTTTCTCCAAAGTTCACAGGCAGATCTCCAAGTGAATAATGCACCCTTTTCTTTCAGAGGTACCAAAATAACTTTTCTTAAAATTTCAAAAGGATTCTATTGGTCATGTTCCTAAAACAGGGAAATGCTTCTAGACTCAGACACAAGTGAAGGTATGTTATTTAATAGGCACAAATACAGCATCTATTTAGAATTAAGAGAAGGAAGGTGCAATTTCTAATTTATATCCACAATAGTTAATTTTGCAATGTAAATTGGAGCCTAAATATACCTAACAACTCCACATAATGTTCTAGAGCTTACAGATACAAACATTATTCTGAGCTTGATTCAGCTCCTCTTTTCTTCCATTAAAAATAGCATGCATTTGAGCAATTAAGCATACAGCAAAATGTAAGGACAATTACGTTCTATCAATATCAAACTAATTCAGCTCCTTCACATAAACAGACTGATGACTCTCACCGTTGATTAAAAGCAATTGGGTCATGTCACTAATGCAACCCATCAAAAACATGTTCCAAATTTAGGAACCTTCAATAAAAACAGCCTCTTCTGCAGTACAAAAAACATATCAATAGATTAAGGCTGGTGTGTGAATTATGGTAACTGCCTTCTCCCATTCTCTGTTCTGGGAAGCAGGAGTCCTGGGACAGCTACGCAGCCCTATTCCTATCACTGTTCCCGCACCCCCTGCCATTCTGTACAACAGACATTTACATCCGAAACAAAATCCTTCCCACTGATTTCAACCTCCTACAATTTATGCTTATTCCTCAAAGTCAGGCTGATCAACAGACTGCAAATGAAACATCACAAATGGGAAGGTTCAGATGATGGATCAACACAGATCCCAGACATTTAACAAAGTAAAAAGGATTCCTAGCATCACTGCCTTCACACGAGACACATACTACTCAAACTCTGTGGCTCATACTTAGTGGCTGGAAAGCTGTCAGGCAGAAAAGGACCTGGGGCTGTTGGCTGACAGTCAGCTGAATATGAGCCAGCAGTGTGGCCAAGAAGGCCAACAGCATCTCAGCCTGTATCAGGAACAGTGTGGTCAGCATGAGTAGGGAAGCGATTGTGCTCTTGTACTGGGCACTGGTGAGGGTGCACCTCGAGTACTGTCTTCAGTTTTGGGTTCCTCACTGCAAGGACATAGAGGTGCTGGAGTGTGTCCAGAGAAGGGCAACAGAGCTGGTGAAGGGTCTTATGAGGAGCAGCTGAGGGAGTTGGGGCTGTTTAGCCTAAAGAAGAGGAGGCTGAAGGGAGACCTGATCACTCTCTACAACTACCTGAAAGGAGGTTGTAGGGAGACAGGTGCTGGTCTGTTCTTCCAGGTAACTGGTGATAGGACAAGAGGAAATGACCTCAAGTTGCATCAGGGGAAGTTTAGGTTAGGTATTAGGAAAAACTTCTTCACTGAAAGAGTGGTCAAGCATTGGAATGGGCTGCCCAGGGAAGTGGGGGAGGTGTTGAAGGAAAGTGTAGACGTGGCACTTCAGGACATGGTCTAGTGGGTATGGTAGTGTTGGGTTGATGGTTGGGCTAGATGGTCTTATAGGTCTTTTCCAACCTTAGTGATTCTGTGACTCAAGCCCTACAAGCTTTCTGCTTTAGTGTTTACAAGGCAGCAACAATCCAAAGTGATAACCACACAGAAAAGTAACAAGCAAACAGCTGATTTTCAAAATAATTTTAGTCTTCTGCCACAACAGTAATTTGCAGGCTGTTAGTGTTTGGAATAAATGAATGAATCAATCACATTTTTCAGGTTCATGCTATAGAACCACGAATATCCTGTACTAGATCTTTACAAAAGGTAGCACGCCTTTAGCCATGCAATACCCTTAATTAATAAAGTTGTAACGAAGTTGCCTCCAACCGACATAAATGTTTTGAGACGTCTGGATCTCAAAGTCAGATATGCTCTGCTCCTAGCTGTATAATGAAGACATACACAACACATCTGAGAGACTACAGAAATAGAAGCAGCAGTCATGTTAAATTAACGTGCTTGTTTCCAAAAGCCAAAAACTCATTCAATTCCAAGTAGTGCCCACCACTTAGCCATTAATAGACTCTGAAAGTTGTGGATAAGTACAAAAAGCAGCAACCGTGAAGTTTCCTAGAAAAAATAAAATCACAGCAGGTGACTGTGACAGTAGCCAAGGTTACTGTAACTGTGTCTTGTGTGCTCCAAGAATATCCACCATGATACCATTTTAAGGTTCCAGACATGGAACAAAAATGCGAACTGTAAACTGAAGACTTTACAGACTACAAAAGGGATTGTCCATCTAAACAGTTGTGTTTTACAGTAATGCAGAACTCACATTTTATTCAAATTTCTGTAACCTGAATGTGTTGCCCCATCTGTAAACACATTCACACTTCACAAACCCCACCGTTTTCATTTTGTTTCCTTATGCAACTGTACCTAGAAGAATTGTTTGCAAGAACTGTCCCTTTAATAGGAGCAAAGTAAAATTAATTATTTTCTTATCTGGTATGATTTTTACTGGACAGAAGATTAGAGTTTTCATGTATTGCACAAAGTGATCAATGTGCACATCAATCCGAAATTGCTACGCTGAAGCTAAAAAACATACTTGATGTCAGCTGTGGCTATTACAAAATATGACAAAGAAAATACTGTGGATCCATACAGTAAAGATGAAATCTGAAAATCTAGATTAAACTCTCAGGCTTCAGTTTACATAATTTATGTTTGTCACCCCAATATTAATTAGTGTTAAACCCCATGTAAGCCACATTCTTAAAAACTATGAGAAAATAGCTTCCCAAAGGCAAACCAACTGATACAGAAGGAAACTTACATTTCTGAGGGGAACAGCAACACACACAAAGGATGAATACTATTACTTTTTTTTTTTTTTGGGGTGGGGTGGGGAAGAAATTAATATTTTAAAAGGGAAAAACAAAGACGACTGCAGCTTACCAACGTCAGGCTTCCCAGGATGTAATTCCGAAGTACGGTTTCCTTCAGCAATGTAAACGGGAAAGCTTGAACATTCAAGATACAGCTGACAAGCAGCAATAAAGGCAGGAAGGTATTCTTTTGGTGTTTTTTTCTTGTTTGTTTTTTTCACCTTAGCATCAGCTTGTGATTCTCTGTCCCATTTTGTGGTCTGTCCGTGTTCTCTAGTGGGGTCTACTGGAAGCTCTGCCCCTAAGGGCTGAGACAAGGAATTACTCTGAATGATATACAGGTTGATAAATCTGGTTAAAAATTGTTGGACATACTCCAAACAGCACTGCATTGCAGTCTTCTGGATGGTTTTCCCACCCCGAGTTGCTGTCCCCTGTGTCATTATTGAGGAGGGCTGTACAATGGTTTCCTCAGATCCCACAGTTGATGCTGTCTCAGTCTCCGAAGACGTGCTACCAATAATAGGAATGCCAGGCGCACCGTGACCTTCATTCAGTGCTCTATCAATGTCATCAGTTGTATCTGCCTGGTATTGTACAAACTCAGTGAATCCACTTTCCGATGATCGACTGCTGGGAGGATTTTCACCATCTTCAAACACATCGTTAGGATTTTCAAGTGAAACTGACGGCACCTGAGTGACATAAAAGTTTAATGATTCTTTAAAATAGGTTATTTAGGTTCTAGTGAGAAAATATTTATTTGCTTTGCATTTGAAAACAACAATTTTATTCCACAGGTTTAAATCTGTTCCTGTAAATACATTTTATACAAAATGATGTTTGGTGTTTCAGTAAGCTTGCCAGACCAAGCTAACCATTAAAATAAAGCATTGTTTATCAAGTAAATTACTTCAAATATTATTGCTTTTAACATTTTCTTCATATCATAATCATGTCTATTTTTTATTAAAGAACACTGAAATGCATGGGCATTATTAATTTATACAGCTTCATAAACCAAAACATTCATACATCAAAGAAAACCCCACACTTACAGCAGGAAGCAGGACATTGAAATATGTTGCTTATGGTCCCATTAGCTAGCAAGATTCTTTTAATATTTTAGATTTTAGCACATACTACAAATGGATAAGATATTTATCTGTTAATCAGAAACTGCTGCAGTCGTAAAGGAGTGAAAAATGCCTGCTGGCAAACGAGACAAAAAGGAGATGTTTGCCAAGAAGAATGGGAAGACCTGAGAGAGCAGGAAAAAGTACACACTTCTCTGATCAGGCTTTTGAAGTTCCTACTCTGTAAGTAAATAATCACATTAGATATTAAATTATTTCACCTTAATAACTGTCTAGACATACTACCGATAGAAGCGCAAAAACTATTAAAGTTTCATCTCATTAGGAAGGCAGGATCAGTGTCATTTAACATTACAACTCTAAGTTGCCAAAACACCTTAAAAAAAGTGAACTGTGGAGTGGTAAACGAAGAACAAAAGCTTCCATAACCTAAAAAACATTTTGTCAACTTTCACATTTATACTAATAAAGCCAGCTCAATTTCTCATTAAAATTTACGCTCTTTGACATAAGAAATTGTCTATTAAATGTGGATAGAATGTAATTCTTACACGCATATATGGTGCAACTTTAACAAACTAGCTTCTTTATTCTTATATACCAATTCTGAGATTCGGAAGTTGGGGATTTTATTCAAATACAAAGTTACACTTAGATAAGAAGAAATAAATTTTCATTTAGAAGCTACTAACCATTTGCAGCTAGAAAGAAAATGCACAAAAAAACTTCTCCTAGAAACCAGAAAGAAGGGTTGCTCCAGCAACAACAGTTCTTCATGACTCATTGTGCACCTTAATTCCTTATCAGTTCAGGCATATCCAAAAATCCGATGAACGATTTCTACTCAAAAAGAACCCACAGCAGCTTTCTGGGCTGCTCTAAGTCCCTGTAGTCTTGCTGATAACTGGTAACACAATCCCTGCTTTCTGATGAGAATGTGAGGTGAATAGGAAAAGGACTGTCGTGGTTTAACTCCGGCTGTTGTGCTGAATCCAGCACAACTACTTAAACAGAAACACATGGATCAATGTGAGTAAATGCAGGTAAAGAACACACCTACCTACTTCTCATATAACTATCTTACCGGTGATGGCAGATGTTGGCTGAGATTTAACGGACCCAGAAGATATCTCGCTCTCTCACAACCTAATCACTCCCTGCCTTAAATACAGAATTTGAGCACAATCCAGAAATCTGAATAACTGTTTTTATGTATTTATGAAAAAGAGTCATCATTACATGTGGTGAATTACATCCTTCTTTACCAGAGATGGAGTAAGAATGAAAGTGAGTATTGGAGACAACCTGTCCCCTGTTTCAATGTGTACTAAAAACCTGACCCCATCTTACAAAATACAACGTAAAAGAGATCAGAAATGTGGTAATTAATTTCACTGTATCTCTTAACAGAAGCCATGGCCACATGAGTTGGTTGCAATTGAAAGAAAAAGGCTGTTGAAGGTTCAAAGGGCAACATAAATCAATCAAACCAGGCTTTATTAAAAAAAAAAAAAAAAAGAAACAAGAAAAAACGCAAAATACCAAAACCAGGTATCAGCTGGCTAGAAAGAGTAAGGATGGGATCCGGCATAAAGGATGTTGAAGTCCTAATGGTCAAAATGAACATGAGCCAGCCATGGACCCTTCTGGTGAAGAAGGCCAACCACATAAAGGAATTGGCAAAACGTATTAGTGAAAGTATAGCCAGTAAGACAAGGGAAGTGATTAGTCCCCTCCACTCAGCAGTTTCAAGACCACATCTGGAATACTGTGTCCAGGTGTGCACTAATTGGTACAAAACAAACATTGATGTACTCAGTAAATCCAAGGGAGGGCCACCACAGGAGCCCCTGACGTAGAAGGAAAGCTCAGAGAGTTGGATTTGCTCAATCTTAGCAATAATGCTAAGAGTTGTGGAAGAGTAGAAGGTGTCTTTATTGTTGTTTGTGACTTTTCATTAGGTGGCTGAAAAGATGAAGGCGTGCTCAGAAACCCACAGTGGAAGAACTAGAGGCAAAGAACACCAGCTGCAACAATGGAAATTCTGAATAAATAGCACAGTGCAAACAAACAAGCTGTACAGAGAAACTGTAGAATCTTCATCCTTGGAGATATTAAAAATAAGCCAGGTATGATCCTGGGTGACCTGACCTAGTTTTGAATTACAATCTAACTTCAAAATCAGCCCTGCTTTGAGCAGTGGCCTGAAGCTGTCACTTCCAAAATAAATTATTCTATGATGATCCTCTAGTTTCTTCAGCTGGAGAACAAGGATTTCAGGGCATGTCACCTAATGTACCTTGAAGAGCCATAGCTGCATAGACCAAACTAGACTGTGCTAAAAAGAGGGAGAGAAAGAGCTGCTGGCTGGTTTGATTCTTCTATTTCTTTATTAAATGATTCTAAGAAATTAACAGTGATAATCTGATGAGTGTTTATCTGGTGCATATAAAACAGGTGAGAGGAGAATTTACATAGGCCCAATACGTAACCAAAATGGAGTATTTTTTGTGTTCAGTTATTCTACACAGTCAGACTCTGAGTGAATTACAGCTTCAAACCTTAGTTGATTAGCTCATTCTTAGGCCCTGCTTCTGAAGTGATTTATACATGTGTAATATTAAATCTAGATAAAAACACCCAAGAATCGAGACCTTTTACCACAATTAAGAGCACAATTACAATTCCTTTGATGATCCAAGTTTCATGTGTACGGTTATATATTAAAGCTAAATCTAAGCAAAGACTTGCATGTGGTTCAGCACAGACTTAAAATGCTCACATTTCCTTTCCACAGAAGTAGTATTTTTCCAAGATGCTACAAAACAGAATCAGTTACCTTTTTATTTTCCCATTCTTTGATGGAGCTGCTGTGTCCACTAGAAAGCTGCAGGACACCATCTGTACCAGCTGACAGCAAAGGAGGTTGAACCTTACTAAGGATCTTCGAGCAGAGTCTGAGGGAATCAGTAAGCTCGGACAAGTGCAAAGTATGAAGATGGCTCGTTAGCGCAGAAATCATCCTGAGCAACAGCTGAGGCAAGTGTTCTGTCTGTATTTCAATGTAAGTCTCCTAACAAAGTAATAGTAAAACTCATTAATTGCAACACCAAATTCCACCCTGGAAGTTATATTCTGTAACAGTGGTACCTATCATTTGCTTAACTGTGTTCTAACCGTACGGAACATGGAAAAATGAAAATTAGTATCTTAACATCCAAGAATAAGAAATACATGCTTAAAAGAAAATACACACTTAAAAGAAAATATGTATAAAATTAACTTTACAGTTGGGTAACCAACGAATAGAAATATATTTAGCTCTTTTTCAGAACTTTACGTCTTGATCATTACACAGCAAACTCATTACAAAACATAACAACAAGGCTAAAGAATGCTACTACTATTTTTAATAACCTTAATATAAAACTGTAAGAATGAAAGATAAACATGAACTAAAGGGAAAACAGGCTGATTGCCATACCTGACACAGCACTCTCATACTTCTAGTAGGCTTTGAAATGAGAAAGCAAAGAATTGAGGAAAGACAGGTATAGAAAAAACAGTTCCAACAGTCTTTGTTGCATTAAACAATGCCAACAGAAAAAGAAGATACATCTTATCATGACATTTAAAAGAGCCTTTAAAGAAAGCTGCACATCTAAACAACACATCAAACTACAAAAGCCTTTACTTGTAATGAATATAGTATAGTTATAGAGAAACAAAATCAAGGACAGACAAAAATTTTCAGGTATAAGCATCAGAAAAACCATTTTGGTTCTATCCAACCAGTCTATCAAGACTCATACAATGAAACCAAAACTTTTCCTGAAGATGTCCACCAATTTGTGGCAATACATTTTCAGGGAAAAAAAATTAATAAAGCAGTATTTCTGTAGAGCATAAATATATAGAATCCCAGTATTAGCAACAAATAAAGCAATTCTTACCAAAGAAACTATATCCAACAAAAAATCCACTAACAAGCAGAAATTTGTCAGGGGTAGCTCAGATTGCTCACTACCACCTCCAGGTCCAGTATGAAGTCTGGCATGTAATGTCCTCCTGCAAAATTCAAACAGGGTGTCACAATGTTTTTCCCTCCCCCTTGCATTGACCAGGTTTCTGTAACTTAATGTGAAAGCCATACACATCAGGGATAATCCCTATAAATAAATAAACAATCTCCCATTTTACTGTTAAATAGCTCATTTGGTCTCACTGCATGCTTTCAGAAAAAGCAGTAACCAGCCTTTCCCTTTCATAAAATGAGGAAATCCAGGATACAGACAACTGCATTTGGGACTCCATCATATATAGCAATATTTGCTAGTATGAGCACGGGCACCAGTAATAGAATTACGGGACAGTGTTACTGGTAGCACAGTAATTTTGAAGAGAACTGAACCTAAGGCATTAAGCACTTGAGATAAAGACAACCAAAAGTGAAATAAAAGGCCCAAGAAACTTTAAAGCTGTGCAAGAGGAAAACAAAAGAAGCTCCTCTAAACGTCTACTTCAACTTCAGCTGGCCGCATTGTTTTACTCTTGCCAAGAATTCATAATCTGATGAGTTTCACTGCTGAGAAAAACAAGACAGAACACAAATCTCCTGCGAAATCATCGTCATATCCTTTGCTTATAATATTGTTAGATTGTAACACAGAACAGTGTTTTGTTTCTCTAATTCATATATTTGGCTGGGGGTAGTGGTGAGGGCAGCGTCACATTTTCGGCAATAGTTATGCTAATCCTTTCCCTCTGTTTTGGAAGGGTTCATGAACATATAAGCTAGGACCAAAAGAGGATTTATTTGAAATAAAAGAAGCATTACAGAAACTAAGTCTGAAACACTGACAGTAAGTATTTATCAGAAGGTTTTTAAAATCATATTTAAATTGCATTCTATCAGTAACCTATGTTCAAGAAGTAGCCCTCTACTTAACCCACACCTCGATGGGGTTACTCTATCTCTCTAACAGATAATTCTCTTTTCAAAACTACCAGCCTGTTTCACAGTTCAGCAAAATGGTCCCTTTGTGTAGGTCATAACACAAATTCTTTTTCACATTCTGTGCTCCTACCCAGAAAGGTTTACCATTTCATGAATTACTCGCAGATTTGTTCAACTGTAATACTTCATAAAGGATGACCTGAATTCAACTCACTGAGCCCCTTATCAAATATAGCTTTCAGAAAAGGCTCAGTAGCAGTGAGCAATATTTAGATGAGAGAGAACACTATATACAAGAAATCCTCTTTTTAATTTTTAGTGGGGGAAAATAATAAGAAAAAGCTTAAGACAAACACAGGGATATCTAAATCACTGTAAAAGCAGTAACTGTGATTCAGCAATCAGACTAGATAATGGAAAGATAATTTACAAATTCATGGTTTAAAATCAACTGGTTATGGTGTGCCTTTTTAAACTGGAAGGCAGTAACTTATATAACACAGCAGCTCATGCAGAAAAAAAACCCAAAACATTCTCCAGATTCCATTTATTTATTAATAAGGCAATCTCGTATCCACGCTCACAGTAGCATCTACTTGTATGTAGAGAAATTCTCACCTCCTTCTTAGCTGGTTGTAGACTGCTATCTTATATTGAGCAATTCAGTCCAATACACAAGAATTAAGTCACAAACAAGTTGGAAGGGATTTAATCTAGCTCAACTTCTCATGCTGTGCAGGACTGCTAACAACAGTAGATAAATTCATCCACAGTTTTGTCTAGCAGAGTCCTAGAAATCTCCCAAGGAAACTCCACAGCCTTCCTGCATAACCCATTCCACTGCTGCACCATGGTCCCTGCAGAGCTTTTCCAAAAAGTCCAACCTGAACCCCTGAGCCAACACTTGTTGCCATCCCTTATTTTACCATCAGCCAGTACTAAAAGCATGGCTGCATCAACTTTGTAAATGCCCTTTGGGAAGTTACAGGCTGCTATTCGAGACCCCTCTTTGCCAGGCTAAACCAAACTCACCTACCTCAACCTCCCACACACTGTCCTCTGACTCTCACCATTTTAGCAGTCCACTACAAGAGTCTCTTCAGTTTCTCAACATTCCACCTCAAGCAGGGTGCCCAAACCTGGACACTATATGCCACATGTGACCTTAGAAACACTCAGTGAAGGGAAAGTAACTTCCTTTCACCTGCTGATCGCACCCCTCTAATGTGGCCCAAGACACAGTTTTCTTGACTTATGACAGCACACTGTTGGCTCACAGACAACTTAGTGTCCAAATATCTTAATACACAATGGTTCATAATTAGCATTATTAGGCTATTCCATAAGCAATGAAAAATATTACACAAATTTAATTTGAAATCCCTACATCATCTATCCCTTGCCACAGCAACCACCTCTGCTCTCCTGTCCACCTCAGTCACATTAATATTTTCAGTTCTCTCTTATTTACTGTGTTTCCTTCCTTAGCCCTCCTTGCCATGTACAGGATTCCCACACTACTATTTTTCTAAAAGAGAAGGGCAAAAGATAATGCATTCCACAAGTCACTCTTGGTAAAGCTGATGGGTTTGCTAGACAACCAGTGAGTAATCCTGCAGTGGACAGAACAAAACAAACTGGCTTTGAGATCACTCTGGAGCCTTCCTTTCAGCAGAGGTGCTAATTCTGTCTCTTCATTTTACCCAGACTCTGAGTTTGTGAGAACTCACATTACTGATACTATCAATCATATCTAAATGAAATTAGTCAAAAGATCAAATTAAAGGTACGGGGAAGAAAAAGACTTACAGACTAAATGATCACATTAGACTAACTTGTTTGAAGAAAAAAAAAAGCTTGTGAAACAAAAGTCAACTTAATCTCTGTATGTGTAAAGTTGAAGTATTATAACCTACCTACAACATTCTTCAAACCAACGAGCAATGTAATCCCACATATAATAAGGCTCAAAGGAATTAAAGAGAAGATTGGCAGTTTTAATCAATTCTGCCGTTTTCTTGTTTTCTCTCAGTTTGCTGAAAGAAAAAAAAAAAGAACATTTTATATTTTTACACCTCATTTCCAAGTTATTTAACTACGTATCACCTTGAGTTTACCCACTGCCAGTGGCTAATGCTGACAAATTAACCTCCTCTCATTCCTACAGTGTTTGTTGCTCTTGGGCAGTATATTGGCCAGCTCCTCCCAGCAGTTCTCACAGCTGCCAGGTTTATTCTCCATCCTCTCTTCAGTATGTGTCTTCTAACCACATTTTGAATAGATGTCTTTTCCCATGATCATTCCCACAGTTGTTCCTTCCGACCCAAGGTTTGAACTTCCTTCTTCTCTCCACCTTTTCAGATATTTAGCTCAAATCTCAAATCTCTTTTTACCCTCCTCTCTAGCTGTCTTGTAGCACTCTTCATTTTTACTCTACAAGAAAGCTCATCAGTCCACTTTTTCTTTTTAAGAACACAGATGTAAATAATGCCACAGGTAATCGACAACACTGACATACTGACATCTGGCATCAAGCAAGCATTTTTGTCATGGACAAAGATGCTAAAAGGTTAAAAAAAAAACCAACAAAAACAACCATAGCCCTTTGGACCTTTGCACTGAACACAGAAGGTGCAATTAATGTTGATGAATCCTGTATCATGAAGACACCAGATCACAGTCCCACAGGCTTCACAGCCATGGTTTCAGCAACAAAAAGATGTATTATTTAATACAAAATACATTATACCCATTATTCACCTGCTTAGCTGGGTGTGATCTTTGTTGAAAGAAGGTTCTGCCTGAAGCTCCAGTTCTGCTTTGCACTGTGTATATAAAGTTCGAAACACTTCAATCAACACATCCTCTAGGATGGCAGGGCCTAGGGAGAAATACCAGCAGTCACAGCCTTAAGCATTATAGCACCGCTAACAGTCCACATCCGAAACCTATCCAAATCGTTAGCTAGCTTTGGTCACTGAAACCATCAAACTCCTTCTCTTCAATTTCATAAACTACCTTGATTTCAGAAGGTTTTTTCTGCATTCCAGAAACACACAAGCAATTGTAATGCCCGGAAGCACAGAGAGCGCAAGCGGAGTTCTTTCCCCATGCAATGCGTGTACAGTGATGGCTGGATACAAACACACCTAGTTTGAAAGCTACACAATCGCATCGGTGTAGCCCACGTTCAAGCCAACACGTCCTCCTTCAGGGATTATTAGCTCAGATCAGTAACATGTAAAATTGGATTCCTGATCAAAGGTAGGTTTCAGCCAGTTTCAAATACCCAAGCTAGCTCATGCTGTTGTCATATGGAAAATACACTCAAATATTTAAATGCAAATACAAGGTGAAATTTTTTTAAGCATCTTCCATAATACAAGGTAAAATATTCTGAGTATCTTCCTTTTAATTTGAGGGATAATTAATTGCAGATACAGGTCTGCAGGACACTCTTCGAAATACTGCCTCCTTCATAATTGAGCTAATTCTCGAGTCTGAAGAAAAAACCAACTTATTTTGTAAGGATTTCACAAAATAATCCTGCTTGAAACATTCTTTGCCTTTTTCATGCTGTCTCCTAGCCTTATTATGCTTCCTTCAGTGAGAGTGCACTAAGTAGAAATCCTATTAGCTTCTTCCATCTCAGTTGCTGAAAGAATCTTCCTAGCTCTGCTTACTTCATGAAATCTTAACGTACACATTGCCTCCGAAAATTTGAAGTGACTCCCAGAAGCCACAAATTATGAGGAAGATGACAAATTCTTGTCAGATATTTTGTTCTTTGCGGTCTGTCTTAACCATTTCAAGTTGTGCTCTTTAATTGCTGTATTTTTAGGCTTTTATTATCCTGCCCCCAAATCTTAGGATACACTTCAAAAACTACTTTGATTTTTTTTAGTCACCTCAAAAACCGTTATTCCAAAGAAAAAGGCAAGATATCCAACGCTTAGTTCTTGTTAATACTTTTGCCTCATATGCTTTTGTCCTATAGTCCTCTGCACACAACAGCTAAAAAGTGCATTTAAACACAGGAAAGGAGAATTAAAACCAAACAAATACACAAAAAAACCCAAAAGAAGCCCACTATGAAAAAAACCACCACCACCCCAAAGAAAACCCCAGAAACAAACAAATTTGCTTTCTCTGGATAAATTCTTCAGGGAAAAAAGAAAACCCTTCTCTTAGTATCTCTCATCTCAGTGTGTATATTAAAAGAAAAAGCAGATTATTCCCAAAAGCAACAGCTAAAATTTAGAACAGTGAAAGTCACTATTTGATTAAAGAAACAAAAAAGATCCAAACTGCATTCGTTCCAACATGCAACCAGTTCTCCCTCTGACTGTAACTTACTATTTCCTGTGTTGAAAGTAGAAGAAACGGCATTTGGTATAAGGTAACTCTAATGAATACATTCAACTACCAGCATGGAAGATCCAAGAAATCTAGCTAATGTGCCAGTACTAAGAATACAGCTTTCTCAATTTGACCAACAAGAGAGAAAAATTCTCAATGCAAAAACATGTGAAACAAGTTAAAGACTAGAAGTAACATGAAAATTACCTAGTTCAGGCTTATCCAGCAAACTGATAAGAATCCGAAAAGGCTTCAAGTCTTGCATCAGTGTGCTTTCTTCTCCATGCCCATTAACTTGTAATATTCCAACCATTGCCTATAAAGAGCAAAAGTATATCAGGAAAATAAAACCACAACCAGAGAACAGTTTTTTGGAAGAAAGATGCAATAAAAGCTGCATTAAAAGGGAAAATTCTCCGTAGTGGGGACCACTATTTCACCTCACTGCAGCTCATTCTTTCCATGCTTAAGTATTCTCTCAACTTTGCCTATGAGAATACTTCTGTGGAACAGAACTTGATAACTTGTATATAATTAAAGTCAAAATAAAATATTATAAACAGATACCAACTCAAAATTTCACAAAAGAGAAGACATGAAAAGACAAAGGTAAGACATGTTTGACAAGGTAAGCCATGTAGATATTACCAGCTTAATAAATAACAATGTCTCTACCTAGGATTTACTTCTGGCAGAAAACTTTTTTGACTAGATAGCAATGACAACTTCAAAACAAACAGGAAAACTGAGTTTCTATACTGAAGCAGTCTAGGGAATGAGCTACAGAATTAAAAAAAGCTCAACAGAGCTACGATAGATTTTGCTTAGTTTTCTCTCTGTGGCTGGCTCCACCGAGTCAAAACTATTTTTTCTTTTACAGCTTCTAAAAAAGGAGGACAAAGGAGGAAAAAGAGAGATGGGCAAGAAGAGAGGCAGGAAAACAGGTTCGACCTTCCTATCTGCTATAAAGCACGTTATTATCAGCCAGTATCCTGAAAGAAAAATCTTCTGTACTTGAATATGCTTTTAGAAGGTTGGAAGTTTCAGTGCATTGTGCCAATGAATAAGATGGGGGTGGACTGGATAAAAGAACACACAAAGAAACTTCTAGGGAAGAAGGCAAAAAAGAGCAATGCTTTTGAAGTCTTTCAAAAGACAGCAAATGGTTTTAGAAGGCACATGCAATTTGTATTATGTAGAGCAAGCCACCGATTTTAATGTCCATAAAAAATTTTAGAGCAAAAAACAACTGAATTATCCCTGTTATAAAAACAGCCTTGCTCCATTCTACTGTAGCAGGAGTGCCTGCTACCAAAAAAAAAAAGATCATCAAATGGACTGTATCAACTCTACACTGTTGTTAGTCTTTTCAGACACAGAAATTCTAATGACACTGGTTAAGCTAGAAAGATGGGCAGATTTAAAAGGAACACCTCAACCTATTAACAAACGCTTAAATGTCACTAAAAGCTCACCACACTTTGTAGAGAAGGTACATGCAAAACTTTCATTCAGCTCTCTCCTCTACACTATGATAACTTCTGAATCATCTGCCATGGGAGGCAGTAGGGTGACATGAAAAGGGTGATAGCGTGCGAAAAACATCCTTGAGGAAGAAACCCCAGAATTCCGGTGCAGCATCAGCAGAACAGCAAATCTCACTACCCTCAGATAAAACAAAGTGCTAGCTCTGTGCTGGGTATCAGCTTTAGGTTGTGATGAACTAAATATACTCATGTCAGCTACTACCATCAGAATCCCCAGTCCCATTCCCATATATAGCACTGTAATTCTGACCGAGTGTTAGAAAAATCTTGACCTTATCAATTTGCCTTAATGATAAAATGTCTTCCTGATATCAAGATGAGTCACAGCATCTTGAAAGACATCTGTATACTTTAGTTACTGCAAGAGAAGGCCCACAATTCTTGAGGCCAGGTGATCTCAGCTCACTTAGCAAGGCTTTAAGGGTCAAGTAGTATGACTGCCAATTTGCTCAGCTATTCCTGACTGCCAATGGACAGCAGAAAAGACACTGCCCTTGCCTAGAGGGAAGGAAAACCCTTCTGACTCAGAAGGTCTGAGTACTAGCTCATCACATTTTTTCCAATTCCCAAGACACAGAGGAGTTTCCTTATCTACAGAAGTAGAAGAGAATTCTCCAATTCCGTCTCATGAAAGAACAGGCTCCATTGTGCTGGGCTCATAATCAACTATTTTCCATGTATGCTACATTATTGTGGAAGAGAAGAGACAGAAATTGAATATTTGTGCTGAACATACTGTTATTCTAAAGAAACACATTATCCCATATCTTTATTTTTCCACTGAGAAGGTTTTAGAAGAGTAGGCCACAATATCAGAGAAAGACAAAAATTACATGGTCACATAGAAATGGCAAGTTAAAAAATAAAGACAGAGCAGCTTTGATCAGCATCCATTTAAGAATTATGGAATCATCATACAATCACAGAATGGTTTGGGTTGGAAGGGACCTTAAAGACCATTTAGTTCCAACCCCCCTGCCATGGGCAGGGACACCTTCCACTAGACCAGGTTGCTCAAAGCCTCATCCAGCCTGGCCTTAAACACTTCCAGAGATAGGACATCCACAGCTTCTCTGGGCAAGATGATACATATGCCACAAAAAACCATCATATAGCTACCTGGACTAACATCTCCTTAGAGAATGTGTTGAAATAGTAAGTGGCATGCTCCTCAGGATTGCTGTGCCTTGTACTTCTGGGTCCTATAAGTGCACCATTGTTATCAAAACCTTCAAGCAAACAAAAGACAAGTCAAATAAGTATTTGTTTCTTAATAGAATATTTTGCCAATTTGTTTAAACTAGAAATCAACACACTAGCACTGATAACTTACCAAGATGAAGTCCAAGCAATGTTGGCAAGAGAAAGATGATTTTATAGAGTTTAATACAGGAAACTAAGTGATACTTCCATGCAAGCAGTTTGCACACAAAAATACAAACTGGAATTTTATGCAACGTTATTAACCACATTACTTCTGATACAAAAGAAAAAAAATGTTCACAAATACTGAACAAACCACATAGTCCTAGAGTATCTTAAAAAAAAAAGTCCTACAAAAACATTTCAATATTAATATTACGAGAAAACAAAATTCAGTATTTTAAATAGAGATGATCACCAAAACACGCTGACATGACTAAGGCTCTTAGAGAGACTAACAGTGGTATTACACAAAATCAATTTTGTTATTCAAAATTACATGAAGGAGACAGACCCTTGTTTTGTAGGTTTTTATCTTTTGCCAAGTAAATTTTTTATTCTACAAAAAATTAGGCTTTGGGAAAAAATAATAATAAATTAAAAAAAAAAAAAAAAGAGTAGTCTGCCAGGATTATCACCCCGTTCCACAGAAGCATTTTCCACAGTTTTGGTCCTGAAGTGACAAAAATAAAGGGAAGCCTGAGAAGAAGCATGCCCCTTAGCAGCAACTTAAAACGACCACTGTTAACAATGGTTAAGCTAACCTGGATTTAAGAGATGCAATATGATTTTTGTGCCTAAAGCATGTTAACAGACTACTCCCAGCTATAAAACAATGGGAAAGAACAGCTAAACACTGGAATTAAATAACGTTATACAGAACATCAGACTTCAGAGAGTCTTCCAACATAACTGACCTCCCTTCCTCCAGTATTGTATATTAGGAGTAGAATATCATGTTAGTATAAAAGCAACACGCCGTCAAAAGAAATATAAGCAAAAAAGCTATAACGCCAGAAGGTCTGTCCAAATATACAACAAATGGAAGGACTATCTGTTCACAAAACAGGACCAGGAACAGTCACTGTAAAACAATCTTCTGAAGTTACATCTTTTAGTGGAGACTATGCTCATGAAATAGCTGTAGATGATTCCACAACTGAAAAAGCAACATGTTTTAAATGCATAAAATATCTTTTTCAATGACAGTAATAAGGCATACCTAATCCACCAAATTTAAACGAAACTTTAGTGTCGTGTTTAATCTAGAAATTATTTTTACCTAAACTGGAAAACGTATGCATGGAGCATTATAATGTATTTCACCATGTTTCTTTGAAAGATGAGTAATTTGCAAGTCAGTATCTTGAGAAATGATTCATTACAGGAGGCAGGGGTTTTTTTTCATGTTTATCTTCTAAATCCCTGCAACTCCTACAGCAGCAAACCCAATCCCCTCATGCAAAACACTGTTGCTGACTTCATCCCTCCTTTTGTAACTTCAGTCTCGTGTCCCTTGACTACTTAATTCCTTGCTCCCCAGACACCCACAGGCTACTTGTCTCTGAAGCCTTAACTATCAGCTGGAAAAGATGCAAGAGCTGCAGGGAAGGGTTCTGGGTAGCCTGAGCAGCACATACGTGCTTGCTGGTGAGCTGGGAAGCCAAACTAAAACAGTCTTCTCCTCAAGTAGAGTTTCTCAAGTAGAGAAACCACTTGATGTCTCTCCATTCAGCCACCAGTTCCTGGGACAGTCTTCGGAATTCCCATGTCAGAGATGCTGACTTCTCTCAAAGTGGCCTGAAAGTGGTTTTAAAGAGAAACAGGCCAGTTTCATGAGACCACAGGCTTCATTTCCTTAAAGTAACAAGGGTAAGAGTGTTTTAGAAAACACTCTAATTTCTAATTTTCTAAATATTCCTTAAACAGAGTCTTCTAAATAGCTATTATTCTCTGTTCCCTTCTTCTCATTACATGCTGGTTTCCTACTAAAAAAATGTGTATTGTATTGATATTTTGCCATTTGGTAGAAGTACAAATGTGCTTCCTGTCCTTAATCTATTTTTACCCAGAAAGGCATTGAACTATGTTCTGCATGCAGAATAGAGGTGCACCAGGCTCTACCCCTGATTGTGGCCCATAACTGCTGCTGTAGGAAAATCTACCAATAATTTATAGAATAGGAATGAGTTCCAGCATGACATCCTTCATCTTTTATGCCCACGGAGAGAGACAGAGCCCTTCTTCCTTATGACGCAAACTAAGAATTTCATTTTTCCAAGAATCTTTCTCTGCTAGATGGCAAAATACTGCTAATGAACAAACGATCCTTTCTCCACTGTTAAGTGAACCGTGGAATGAAGCACAAACCTACCTAGAAGCCATGCATAAAGCCTCCGGTTGAGTGACATATCCCTGCGCAGTACTACGTGAAGAGCTGCTGACAAAATTCTGATCATGTCTGGACGTGTTGCCTGAAGAAGTTAGAAGCATGATCAGACTTAACTAGGAAAAGGAACACTTTTTCTATGCTAGCAGCTTAATGTGCACTAAAATAGTTAATTTCATGTTCAGGATAGTACAACAATCTTACTCTTTGGAAACCACATTACGATTCCTTGTAACAGACACTCTGTAATAGTATGTACCTTTTATGAAAAGCAAAAATAGTTGACTCCATTTTTTTACATTTCATTTTGTTTATTAGGCAAAAGCAACTAAAATCCAGTGTAAAAAAAAATAATCACTGCATAATTTTCAGTATCTTTCAATCTCTTCCTACTTCAAATGTTTGTGTAAGGCTTAATAATAAAGAAAATGGTGCTTTATTGATAATTTCACCATCCTAGCACCTAAACAAAGACACTCCAAATATTCCTATAGTAACTGATAAATGTGAACAAATCACTGCCACACAGTACTTTTTACAGGAATGTGCAGGTTTTCCATAATTTCTAACAAGGTGAATATCAATCTAGTATCAGTTTTCCTCTGGAAGAAAAACAAATCACGGATCACTTAAAACCAGAAAGTGATTAACAATAAATGCAGTCCAAAAAAAAAATCACCTAGAAGTCATAAGGTCTATCTCCCACTACTGCTAGGGCTAACTACTCACCCAAAACCAATAATCATTTTCATTTCTCTAGTGTTCTGAATCAGTTATGCTAAGAGGATTAACTTTTGCTGCTTTTCAACACTGAGAATTGGAAAACTGCACATGAACAGATAATTTGTTTTCTCATCAAATTAGAGCAAATTAAAAGCTTCTACACAGACTAAACATCATAATTTATATTGGGTTTGCATACACAGAAGCTAACTTTAACCTCACAGTTACCATACCAAGTTGTAAAGCAGAAGGGCAGAGATCATGAGATGAGAACAGCCAAACCTATCAGAGAAACTCTGACATATGATTCTTGTTGAAGCTTGGAAAACGTCATTAACAAAAACTGTCTAAATACTGCTAGTGACTTAAGAAGTGGAGTGCATTTAGTAGTGTGCCAATTAATTTCTCATGTTAATAACCTACCTGGCTCATGTGGAAAGGAAAACAAAAAAGGATAAGGTCCAACGTGCTCCTCTGTACTAAAACACTGGTATCTTGCACTGATGTGCTTACTGCTTCCACCTGAAGTAACAGCAGACACCCCAAAATGGTTATTTAGTGTATTGTTTTAAGAAGGAAGATATAAGAAAACACTAAATAAAAACAGTTGTTTGTAAATGGTGATATGTATGAAATAGGGTCATTCTAAATAATAAAAAAAGCTAAACAGGAAAATAAAAAGTTTCACTACTGAGGAAACATATAATCAGCACAGATTCCCTGAACTGTACAAAGATTAAGTTTATATTGCCAATCAATATCCTAAGTTTAAAAAACAAAATACTACTATATATATGGGTTCTTTTTAAATACAATAAAACCATTTGTAACTGAAGTGTGTCAGGAATGGAAAGTTTTATACAAAACCTAAGTAGGTCTGAGACATTAACTCTGCTTTGCAAGGCTATTATCATGCAGAAAAACATCAGCTTAACTGGAGCTATCATAAGCAAACGTGCACTTTTATCTCTTCAAAGGCTATGTTCAAAGATAGAGGAGACATCTAACTCCCGTGGAAGTATATAAATAAGGAACACCAATGTCTTCATTGTTTCAACGGATACATTACCATTAATTCAATGTCACTGCCGATAATGTAGAGTTGATCTTCCATTGACAGCTTCCTGTTCAAATGGGAGAGGACATAGGTGATCCCGGGCAAGCGAACTGCAGGGCTTGTGAGGAGGCTGCCCCAGAGAGCACTGTAGAACGCTGACTGATCCACAGCCGAGGCAACCTTCTCCAACAGCGTGTTTGTTCTGCAGTAAAATCAAGTCAGCTGAATTAGGGCATGCATCACAGCCGTTGCCCAGCCCCCAGTTTTAATCAGTATAAAAATAAATCGTTACACGAAGGTCAAAACTTTCTTTTGGGAGGCCAAGAGAAGCCCCAATTATACACTGAACCTTGTAACAGCCTGAGCAAAGTGATCCAGCTAGCGAGCCTGTGGGCCAGCCTGGCTTGCAAAATGCTTCTGCCTGCCCACATACTCCTTATGTTCAAAGGGCCAAATAACTTCCTCATCTGCTACTTAAAGCCAAGTGTTGCTACAGACAGGAGTTTCAGAGACAGCAGGAAAGCATAGCTACTGAAGAAAAGAATCAAGCAAATGGCTTTTGCCCTCTCATTCCCTGCACCGAGCACTTCTGCCCTGTTATTAGGGCATAAAAATATCACAATTCTTTGAGCTCAAGCAATGCCTTCCCATCTTCACTTCTCCCAACTCATATGGCAGCACCTCTACACCCTACAGCAGGCAAGCTGAGTAGCCCTTGTTCCCTGTTATAGTGATGCCAACTACACTGTGTGTAGCTACCTACACAGAAATAGAAAGAGACAAGGTTAACTTGTTCTTCATATACAAGTCGTGAAAATTCTAGCTTGGAAATATCAAGAATACATAAATGTATGAACAACTGCAAGAACTCAAAGCCTTGGGGGGTAATTTCATCCTTTAATATGTTAAGATTTTGCCTCAGCACCCCAGACACCATGGTCAAGATAACTTGAGCGGGGCTTAGGCTTGCTGACTAAGAGCAGCTATTACCTCCTAGGCCACTCTACTAGAAATAAGTGTGATATCCTCTAAAACTCGGTGGATCATTGCTGTCTGTTACATAGGTGGCTTAATGACAAGTTAGATATCATAACAAGTAAATCTTCATGATGGAAGCTTGGTTAGTTATCTTAAATTCAGTTATGTATTTTAGACAAGGAATAATATGGCAGTACTACCTTAGAGGAAACCCAGGGGAAAAAAACAAGCAACATGTTCCTAACATGTACCTTAATCCATAACAAGAACATAACACTAAGTCCACTTAATGTCAAAACAACTAACAGTTTGTTTATCATAAATAACGTTAAGAATCCTCTACCATACTACCCCATTGCAATTAATATGACTTGATGAAAATAAATACCACCTATCTTAAAAAAAAAAAAAATCCACATACAAGTATTTAACTAAGAGTTGCAGGGGAAAAAAAAAAAACCAAACAAAAACCACCCAAAACTAAAATCAAGCAGATCACCTTATTAACCTAACTGTTCTTACCTTTCGTAATACTCTGACCCCTCCTCTAACCCAGGCAGAATCCCAGTTAACAGTCCTTGCAGTCCTGGTTTCAATGTTTTACCCAGAGGGAGATAATAAATCTCATACAGACTCAATAATGTTGGCTTGACAGACATTGCAGCATTGGCAAGGAGTGGAAATAGTCCAGAACTGTGAAAAATAAAATGTGTCTTTTTCAGGAAGCTTCTCATGTGAGACAATCTCATTTTTATCTTAAGACTAGAACAAGTGTGTCCAGTGTATTTTGAACTACCAGGTTTTTATCTTAGAATTTTGCACAGGCACAGACTACCACACAATCTGCCTTGCAGACTGACACGTTGGTATGAGCTTTATTTGTATTGTGATAGTGAGCACCAGAGGCCCAGAAATTAACAAGTACTTCCACCAACAAAGCAAATACAGTAAAATAGAAGCATTTCTGCAAACCAAAAATGTTATTTCTGCCCATGCTGAACTACATCACAACATAAAATTTATTTTAAAAAGAGATCTTCTTTGCATTTATTAAGAAAAAAACCCCCAACAATAGTTAAGGACGTTTGAGGAATTTTATAGAAAAAAAATTCTGTAAGAAAAGAAAAATAATTATATTTTACTTCACCAAATTTTTAAGGCATTTCTACTGTTAAGTAGCAATAAAGTATATATTTACTTTAGAAATTCAGTCTGAAAACAGGTTCTCAACCTAACAATAAACAAACCCCCTGTTTATGATGTAGCATATAGAAGAATTGAAACCACAAGTATGTATTGAGTTAACTATGAATTTAAGTGTAAATTCATGAAAGCTACAAATGTGATCAGCTAGATAAAAAAGTTACCTACATAATGAAAACATTTTTGTTATTGCTACCAAATATCATAAACTATTACAAATAGCATCAATAACCAAAGGCATGTGAACACAACTGCAATTTTACAAATCATCAAGGACTCAGGTCAGAAGACCCCTCACACATGAAGAAGAAAATGAAAGAACAGTAAAAAATGCCAAGTTTGAGACAAGGATATCATTAAAATACACACCTACGAATCTACCATTTAGAGAAAAAAAAAAAAATCTTTGTGGATACGTTATCCATGTTACAAGGGGAAAAAAAAAACCCAAAACTTTCCAAAGTAGAAAAATGTTTGTAAGAGTTATTTTTGCCTTTATCTAGAAGAACTACAGTTTTGCCATTGTCAATTGGTTTGTTTTTCTGCAGAAAGCATCTTTTTGTTCAATAACCAGCACACTACCACACAGACTTCCTTTGTAGAGCTACTACTCATCCTTCAAGATCTGATGTTCAGGCATTGTCATTCTGCTTTCATGAAAAATACTGGCATCTTTGATAATGCCTTAATGTAAATGTCAGTCTTCTCCAAAGCACCAGTAACAATGGCTTTTAGTTACAGTACACAAGGTAGCATTTTCCACTATCCTAGAACTTATTGTTAACAAGGTACTGAAGCTACTGAGTCACTGCCCAAGCAAAAAATTGTGAGTTTTGAGTTCACAGAACCTTTAGAAATATGTGGAAACATAGAACTGAGGCACTCATCACCCCACCACAAAATATAACTATATATAACATCTTGACAACACAAGACAGAATAGCTGATGTTAAGGCATACAATTTATTTCCAAGCATTAATACACACCTTTGTTACCCAAATTGAATTCTATTTTATTCTACTATTTCTCAAACTTCTGAAATTTTAATCTCCAGGGATAGCTAAAGATTAAGAACCATGTATCACTGTGCGTGTACACACTCCTCTATGCATTATAACATAAATAGCTTAGTATCTTGCCCTCCACATGCAACCAGAAATCTATTGGAGGTTTAGGAATCAGTGTGTGTTCACTACACTTACTTTTCAAGGTTATCTTTCCTTTTCTTTATCGCAGTTCTAGAGAGTGACAGTGAGAAACATTTTGCCCCCATTCAAACAAAATAAGTAATCTTTCTTCTGTTAATTTGACTGTGTGGAAGAAAAGGTTTCTTGCAATATAATCTACTCAAATTCTTTTCCAATAATATTTAAATTACAATAGAATAATATAATGTGAATACATCCAAGTAAGTATTAATACTTCAATGTGCTGGATTCAGCCAGGAAA
>NW_010259829.1:0-18648 GCF_000690775.1 Eurypyga helias
GACCTTGCCAGGCACAGAGGTGAACCTGTAGTACCCCGGATCCTCCTTTTTTCCCTTTTTTTAGCTCATGTATAGCCGGCCTTAAGGCAAGGCAGACTTCAAAACAAGTTCAGACTGAGGCACTGAGCTCGTGTCTAGCAAGACATATTAATTGTTCTATCGCTATGCCCCAAGTCCTTGACTAAATGAAAAAAGCTTCACTCCAATGCAAGTCAGTGGGATACTTGTGTGTACAGAGAATCCAAGAATGCCTATCTGTACAACATACTCCAGCACTGTTATTTTAAGAAGTAAGGGTAGAATATGTATTTATTTCACTGAAAAACAGATATACCGTGCAAACATGAAAGTCAAGCTTTGCAGTCATTGTTGAGTTGTAATTTAAGATGCCATTAGGAAATGCTGAGTTCAAAAAGAATCTGTATCTTAAAAATACATCCTCAACATAGGTAGCAAGTAACCTAGCTTTACAAGTTGCCAAATATCTGTGATTCTTTGCGACTGTTTGATATAACCGTTCCATCATCTTCAGGGATGCTGTGGGTGATTCAATTAGGCCTGCAAGAAGATTTAACAGTTTGTTGTTGACAAAAGCTCTGTGCTGCTATTCCTGGCTATGATACGAAGAAAGATCTACAACATTTGTCTGAGGAATGACAGAATTTTGTATATATCTTAGAGCACGTGCTGTTATTTACACCCTATTAGTATGGTAATACATTGAAGTGCATAGTAGCTGTTCTGTTTTGCACACCTGGTTTACAAAGAAAAACTACAGTTGGCTTGCTGATGTTGTTGGATCAACATATTTTACGTACTCTGAAGGTGGATGTTGTGCTCAGATTTTAAACCTTTATGCAGGAGAGGAAGGAGGGTATAGGTAAAGGCAAGGGCAGGTGTAGATCTCTGCTGTCATTGTACAGTACCTAGAGGTAACCTGGGACAGCATTCTTGCAGCCTAGGCACACTGTAACGTTGACAGTGTCCTTTGGGAGTTTCTATTATTCCTCTTAAGTAACCAGCAAAAATGATCCAGAAGTTCAAGGGCTTGTCCAAGGCTATAAAAAGAACCTACCTAAATTCATGACTGAACAGATCATTTCATAGTCCAGTGAATGCACAGTCCTCCAGCCTCAGGCATGAAGCAGAGGCCTGGGAGACACAAATGAGACCCTGAGAACACCAATAAGGGGTTTTCAGGGAGCTCCCACCAGTGTAGAGACCCTAATCCCTAGAAAACCAGATCTTGATCCTCTACCCTGTGAGAAGTCCTTCCTTTTTCTAGTTGTGCTGGAGGCTCACCTCAAGGTGCTGTGGCAGATGCTTCTGCCAGCTCCATGTTTGCAGTGCCTGGGCACCCTGGCTGGCAGAGCCTGTGCTTGCACGCTTTCTGCTCTCAGTGCCAAGCAAAACGGTCCAAAGCTGAAGTGGCACATTCATTTTGCAGACAGCTTTTTCAGGCTCTTTCCTGTCCTGTGCCACGTGAGGACAACCAGGAAGAGCACAAGATGAAGCCTTGCACAAATGGCTTTCTCCAGGCTGCAGTGACAGCGTTCAACATTGTTCTCGGTTCAGGAGGTGACATCATACTTCTTCCCAGTGAAGACCACCTCTTCTAGGAGGACACGCTGACCTCCTGCAACCATGAGAATGTCCCAAGGTACCTCAGGGCAAGGTTTCCTCTGTCTTTGGAGGAGACAAAGGTGGCTCTAAGTTCTCATGGAGAAGGAGTGTCAGAGCGGGGGCATGGGACTGCTTGTATTTTCTTGTCTGGCGGACCGAACACAGCCCCTTTGGAGAAGGAGAGAGTCCAGCCATCCTTGAGGACTCCCCATGGAGATGCAGTGATATCCCCACTGGGACAGATGCTAGTGAAGAGGTCAGCGAGGCAGTTCAGAGCATCGCCACATCCTGCTCTCCTCCTCAACTCTCTGCTGGTCTCAGAACCCTCCAAGGTATCCAGCAAAGACAATACTGGTCTCTCCTGTTCTTCCTTTCTGGGCTGTAGTCACTACTGCAAAGGAACACGTACTTTTGCTGTAGCCAGCTCAGAGCTTGTTCTTTTAAATTCAACAGTCTCAAGCTACTGAGATGTGAATATATTCCCTGCTAAAAGAGCATGGGCATGAGGGAAGAGAGGTGGGGTGGGTGTGGGGGTGTGTAACCAGACGGCTGTTCTAAAAAAAATAATCGTAGCAGGATTTATCAGACTGGCTTTATCAGTTTTCAGTCCTCTGTGGCTGAACAGTGCAGCCTATCCAGCTGTGAGGTTTGTAGGGCCAGACAAGAAGTGCCCCAGCCGTGGGATGAGCAGTGCTGAACTGACAAACTCCTTCTACTGGTCCCATTTCTTTAAAAAGGGATTAGAAACCAACTGGAAGGAGCCAGGTGGAGCAGGGGTTGTTGGTCCTTTTACACCTAGCATAGGCTCTGTGTCGTAGACTTTGACAGACTTTGTGCAATCAGGTATGCAAAAAGGGGCAGAATATCAAGTGGAAGTAAGGCACCCTGAGCCTTGGAGTAGAAGCACGCTGTGAACTCAAAGCTGTGCACGTAAGATCATGCTTAAAGTTGGAATTTTCAAAGAGACCAAAAAAAGAGCAGAATGGCTGTATTGCTTGTTTTTCATCTGCATCTGAGCAAGTAACTCTCAGGTGGGATTTTTCTAAGGTTTCTAATCCACAGGGATTTGGTCTCATTTCTTTACTTCCATTGAGCATTAATGGAGAGGAGACGTGTAGGTATAGCAACAGTCAGTGTCTGATGATTGAATATGGAGGAGGAACAAGACGTGGAACCTGAATTCTCATTTCTTTTGGCTTTTGAAATGTCATGTGGTTAAGTGAAGGGCTTGCCTCTGTTTCCCTCTCTGGGAATCTAACAAATTCAGGTTCGCAGCAGCGCTGGGTCAAATCTCTTCAAACTCATTATCCAGCCATAAAGTCAGAGAAGGAAACGCTTTTGTATCGTAGTTTTGATGTGTGTCATATCTGGCAGGGGCTGTGTACTACCATGAAAGGCTTTGTAAGAACAAAACTGGCTGTTAATGACGAGAAGCATCTATGGCTGGCTGCATTTTGTTCAAGGCAGGAACATCAGCTGCAGACAGATGTGGATTCTGGGAGGAGGTTTTCCAGTCACGTTTCCCCCAGAACCTCCTCTCTCCCTACCTAGAAACACCCTCTGATGAAAAGCTGTCTCTGGACTAGAGAGTATTCTTCTGTGGCGTCCCACCTACTATTTTGTAGGTGTTTGTGTTGACCCCTAGAAAACTAGTGCCAAAAGTATGACCAAGGGTTCCCTGCAGAGAACCTTGGGTATTTGCCACTGCTTTTCTTTCCCCAGATGCTGGGGGTGTGTTGGATTCGAAACAGGAAATCCTGTCACTAAAACGCACTTGTAACTCTTGCTGAGTGGCACTGCAGCGTGGGGATGTGCGAAGGGATCCAGAGGCAGTAAAATTGTGGAGCAAATAGCTGGGCTCTCCACCCTCACACTGGGACTAGCAGCAAGAAGGGATGCAGGAATGAATGCTGCAGGCTGCAAACATTCTCCCAGCTGAACAGAGGATGTGAAATGAGGTTTCTTTGAAGAAAAAAGTTCCCCCTCATCCCACAAATCTGAGAGCCAATCAGCAAAATGTCAGTATGTTGCTAATTAGCAACCCCAAATAAAACTGTATGGCCTGGGCATGTTCCTAACCCAACTCAAGAAAGACAGTGGATTAATTCTACTTTCTTCTTCTTCTTCTTTCCCCCCCCCCCCCCCCCTCCATTTTAAGTGACGTCATATAGGTGTAACAATTTGGGGGAGAGGAAGGAAGATACATTTTAGTTGTGTGGTTAGTTGTATGCAAAAAACCAAGAGGTGAAACCATGCTGAGAGGTCACTGGCTAACACCAGTTAATAAATGAAGATCAAGGCCGTGGAGGCCATCGTACTTAGGAACTGCCCATTGGGGTGTGAATCTATAATCTCCTGCTCATACTGGTTAGACACTACTTACACATAGTAAAACCCGTTCAGGTGTTTTTTGGGTTTTTTTAAAGCAAACCCATGATGTGGCAGGAGCTCATACAGTGTCTCAGAAGCATGGAAGTTAGATGCTTATTCTGCACAGATGGTTTGGATGATCAGTGGGAGAGAAGCAGCAGCTCAGAGACACAGCCTAACTTAGGGGGCGGATCCTGCGTGACATTTCTAACTGCGTGGGGATCCCACTGAGACCACCACAATCTCTTGGTGTGCCTGTTGCCTTACTTCCCCTTGTTCCACCACAGAAAGCTTATCCTTCAAGAGGGACCTTGAGAAACCTTAGACTGTTTCTTTCAGCATCCTCGTCTTGTGAAAGTGCATCTGTTAACAGAGTAGGGCGCTGACTGAGCGGAAGGGGAGAAGATTGACAATACCCTACATTTTGAGCCCAAATCGTATCTTGTGTAGGCCCTTGTTGTTGAAAACAAGCAACAGTGCTGGGGCTAGACAGGGGATGAACTGACTGCATCCCACGATCACAGTACCTGCATGTTTTTCCTTGTCAGTAAGAACTATGAAAAGGAAACCCAGCTTAATTCATGGATCCTAGTACTGTTTCACCTACTTCCCTGAAAGTCGCAAACAGCACTTTGAACCTCTGTCCCAAACAGAAATAAAAATGTACGTCCCTTAAAGTATAAGACCCAGCCTGAGATTTTCCCAAGTTCCACACCCACAAGTCAAATACGGCAACAGATTGTGCCGTGGACAGCTTGCAGACTTGAGGGCAATCCTAGTAGACAGATGCAGCAGTAAATCCTCATTTTCAGCTATTTCTCACCCCTGCCGAATGCATGCTTTCTCTCACAAAGCTCTTGTGCTCAGATCACTTGCTTTTTAAGTAAATTGGTGGAGCTGTCTGCATTACTCTAACTTGGCACTGATTCTGGCGTCTAGAGTTAATCCACCCTTAACTAGAAACTTTGCATAAAGTACTTCTTACGTGGCATAAAAAATGATGCCACTAAGATGGCATGTGAAGGAACCCGGGGAAGACTTTAAAATCAAAAAACTGACCCAAAATAGTAGTAGTTGTACACAGTCTCATTTCTGCTGTGTATGGGCAATGAAATAAATCAAGCAAAAGGATTTAATTGGAAAGAGAGGTGCAAATTCAGCTCCATTTTCTGACAAGCTGTTCACAAAGGCCTGATGTAGTTGAGTCCTTCTGAAGTGAATGAGGTGTCTTCAGTCATTTAAATGCAGCCCTACTCATCAGGACAGAAGACACAAAGGCCTCCAACTGCTTTCTGTGTGCCCTTGTAGATGCAGCAGCCAGTGTTCCATATTTAATATCCCAAGTTACAGTCCTGCAAAGTTATACTAGAGCCAAAGTAGACAGTGCTGGCAGGAATGTGAGCTAAGCTATGCCGTGCTTTAGTTGGCCCCTCATGCAGCAGAATGAGTTTAGCAATTTCTTGAATGCTAGTGGCTGTTGAGAAGTGGGAAAAAGTGTTGTTTCTGCTTTTTTTTTACCAAAGCTACCTGATTACAGACTGAATTGTCAGCACATTTGTAGACCTAGGCATGGACTGACCAGAGCAGGGGAGTGGTGGAAAAAGCTTATTCCATTTGCTCTCCCCTCACTTCTCTTCTGCTCACCCACTTGTACTATATCTTATGGGCCATGTGAAAAAAAAAGCAATCAGCAAGTACACACTACCTGTGTGAACTCACCTGACCTGGTCCAGTCACCTCCTTGACAGCAGTGTCATCTGCCATCCATGGACAAGGGAGCGTTGGGTTGCTGACAATAAGATGGAGCTGTATTTTATTTTAACTTCTCAGTCCTTGAGATTGTTATTCTGGAAGTGATTTGGTGGCTTAAAATGTTTAGGGACGACTGAGGCAGTGACTGCCATGGTGTCAAAATGCTGCCCGCAGTTTCAGGTGGTTGACACGTAGCTGTAAATGCCACAGCCTCTTCCCAAACGCTGCTTCCACTTTGAGCCTCTTGGTTCTTCAGCGATAGCAGGATGTCCTTGAGAACCATGCCTTCTTGACAGCATCCTACATAAAGCCACACATCTCTCCTCCAAATATTTCTACATGACCCACTTCATTGCAAAAACATCTCTCAGAAATCAGCAAGCCAAAATGAGCCGTGATTACTGAGAGCAGATGTTTCCTAAAAAGCCAAGACTGAAACTGAAACCACCTTTGAGTTACACATCAGCTAACCTCCGAGACGGTTTTAATTCATTTCCTTACGCTTCTTTTTGTCCTTTCTTCCTTTTAGCCTCTTGTTCATAATATAATTTGAGATGTTTCGGGGCAGAGTGTGCCTGTGCACAGGGGCTACTGCATGTAGCACGCTTCTGCTCAGAGCCTCTCCCACCTAGTTTGAGATGTTTCAGGGCAGAGCGTGCCTGTGCACAGGGGCTACGCTTCTGCTCAGAGCCTCTCCCACACCATCCTCTTCCCTTCTCTTGCAAGGACTCTTTTTTTGCTCTTCCAAACTTTCTAATGAATTTTAGTTGCCCTTCACTCTCTTTTTAACTTTTTGGGGCTTGGGTTTTTTTCCCTCTCCCCCTCAGTGCTAAAGTTATTAGGGTGTCACCAGAAGCCAAGGTGCTAGAAGCTTCACCTGATGCCTCAGGAAGGAGAGGTTATGACGTTCGATAGATACCATGTTAAGCAAAGAAGCGTTACGCGTTTGCACGTTACGCCTCATACTCTACTTGGCCGAGTAATACCCGGTGTCCACGCACACCACACTCTCCGCAGAGCTTCCCACTCTAGCTGCATCAGTAAGGGGTGATGGAGAGCTGCAGCGTGTCCAGTGCCGGCAAAGCTTTGGGATGCACACTGCCAGGCGGCTCTAACTTGCAGCTCCAGAGCAATGCCACGGCATTTCTAACCGTTAAAGGGTGACGCCCGGTGCCTTGTGCCCTGAACTCATGGGTGCTTGTCCCTGGGCATTCATCTCCACAAAATAAAAAGCACTCTGTGACGATAAAATAACGCAGTCAAGAAGGGACGGTGTTGGAGACAGGCTGCAGGGAGGGAGAGGTATTATCAGAGTTTGATTCCCTTCGGGATTCTCCCCTGATATGTGCTACACAACCCTTCGTCCCACCTTTAAAATATTTGGCAGCAAACTACCATGTGTTGGGATTAGCCTTCTGTAAGGCCATGCCTTGTGTGCAGACTCCTTCGAACTGGTAGAAGAAACTGTAAAAATGGCTTAGAGACTTTTGACAATGACCGGGAAGGGGAAATTATTTTCCATCACTATGACATGAGACATCAAGTCACAACTACAAAGAACTTGGTGACAATTGACCACTGGCAGGATTTGGGTTTAGTTGTTTGGCTTTTTTTCTCAGTGTGAATTTTGTCCTGTACATAAGAAAACAAAAATTCCTATCCAGGGAAGAGCACCATTTCCTCAGCTGTGTCAGCCTAACATGGGGCGAGAAGCCTGTTCCTCCCTTAGTCCCCTTGCTGAGGTGGCTCCAGTGTCTACTGGTTGTGGTGGTGTGGATTGCGTCCTGCTGGAACTGGATTGATGCCAAACCAGAATATAGTAAAAACGTTTTAATTTTCCTGTTGATACCACAGTGCTGATTACTTACAGAGCATCTGAGAGCTTTGGCTCAGGGACTATGGCTGACTTGACTTTTGGAGGTGAGGCAAGTGACTCTTTTTTGTGGAAACAATACATTGATTTATCAGCCAATGGAGCTTTCTGTCCAGAGGTACTAGGCTCCTCCAGATGGTCAGATGAATCATCATAAATACAGAAAACGTGGCGTTTGTGGACTAAGGTTGGCCTTTGGGAAAACATAAGCAGAAAAGGAAATGGGGTCAAACCATAAATTTCACTAGTGTTGGGCTATGTTGCTCTCTTAAGAATAAGAAGTAAATTGACCTGTTAAGCTGGGAGGAATGTTCACAAAAGTTTTTGACAAACGGCAGAATTAAGTCCTTGACATGGCTCAAAATGGACAGTACATTATCTGTGAGAAAAAAAACATAAATTGAATGCATGTCCTCAATCACAAAGCAGGGCATATAATGGTGGAAGTTTCCAAGAGATTTGGGTTTCATCCTTTGCTGATTCTCTGGAAACCAGTAAGATTTAAACAGCCTCTATGCAGAGGAAGAAAATCCCATTCTTTGATGTTTGTGCAAAGAAGCATGCAAGAAGCCCAGGTGAGGGATGAAATTTAGAAAACTTTGTCCATTAAGTAATTCCACTGATGTAGCACTACTAATGCTCCAGCACTAACATGAGCATACGGGAATGTGCTCAAAGGATGAGGCTCCAGTGCTTCCTGGCCTGCACGAACCTGTTCCTGTTGTTTACTAAACGGCAGGCCTGGTTTTGATCTCTGCACCGAAGCACAGCAATGCTTTGAGCCGTGGGTTTTTTTGTAAAGAAATATTTATCTCTTCTAATATGCTGCTTTTTCTGCAGAAAACTTCTTAAGCTGTATCTCCCTTTCATCACCAAAGCAGGAAAGATGCTTTCATCTTCCATCTCTAGTTATACTTCTCCCACTTCATCTTTAGAAAAGAAAAAAAAAATCCCCTTTTAGTAGCAATGCTGTTCAGAACTTTGTTGGGCAATTCTTTGCCCTTGGTGTCATCTCTCTGTCTCCTGAAAGGAAATGGGTAAACACTCTAATTTGAAATGGACGTGATAAAAGATCTGTGCTCAGCTTGTGGGAAGCACAAAGATAAATCCATGCTCAGCAATAGTGGCCTACGCCACCGAACAACTGCAGAACAGAGGGTGTAAACCACAACGCAGGGGATCTCTTTACAACCTTGGTAATTATTTTGTTTTACCCCTGAGAGAGAGGGAAGGGAAGACAGAAACCAACCACACAAAACTGCTGGGGAGTCTGAAAGCACCTTTGCAGCACCGAGGGCAGCCGCGCTGGTTTGTAGGGTAACAAAGGGGATGTTGCAGTTTTCTACATTGAAAGGGTAATTTAAAAACTGTTAAGGCATGTGTGGGTGTTCAACTTGTTTGGCCTAAATGATGTATTTCAGTAAGATCATAAACGCGCTTCTCCCGTATTTTCATTGCTGTGGAGCTTCTCCCCCAGGATACCTAAGACTTCACTGGTGGTAACCGAAGGAAATGCCCCAGTCCCCTCATCCCTGTGAACCGCTAAGGGCACCTCAGAGAGGCGGCAGCACTGAAAATAATATTGTGGGTTTCTTTACCTTCAAGAGGTACCGTGGGTTTGGTTGTTTACCTGCCTCTAAACAGCCCTTCTGCAGGTCGTTTTTTTCTGTTTGCTGTTGTTTACCCTACATCTCATATAACGGGATTAGCTATACAAACAGCACAAACCCAGCTTTTATTAGTACCTTTTCAACAAAGTCTGGTAGACCAGAAGAAAATTTTACTGGCTTGAAGCACACACTGTTTTACAGCACTTCAAATCCTGATTTTGCCTGCGCTTTATTATTTTAGTTTATGCCAGACTAGGGCAAACTGTGCAAAAATGTAGCTAACTCATATCAGCCAAACCAGAAGAAACTTGGTTTTGACCAGAATAAGCATCCAGGCAGCTTTTGGCATGGCTTTGACTTAATCTAATTGAAGTCATACATCTTGGTAGACCTCGTTTCACTGAGATACTTAAAAGTGAAGTACCTGAGCCTACGGTGGGCTCTGGGTTTCATTGCGGTATCGTGGCCTGACTACGTACAGGAAAGCTAAAAATAAAACAGCAAAGAAGGGGAAGAAAATTCAGACTGATACAGATTACATATTCATAAACTAGGTAGTTATTTATATTTTAACTTAAATGATTTTTCTTTTCCTAGTAGGGAGTGTTTTCTATATCTTCATGTCTTGCAGCTAAATGGCGCTTCCTTCCCACTCCTGCAAGTGTTTTTTTCCTCCTCCGAAGCCACAGTGCGTGTGACCTTGTAGTCAGGAAATACCAGCTGAGCCTTTTTTAGCCTCAGTGTAAATAGCTGAATTCAGCGCTGTTGAATTTTTTCATCTTTGTTTTACAAGATTTCTAGACAGGGGAACGTTACTGTGTATTTAAACACCGAGATCAGTTCCGTCGTCCCTATCTTGCTGTTTAATGACTACACGGCGTTAACTCTGCTTTGTCAGGCTGGGGTATGCGAATGCCTGTGCGTGAGGGGAAATTCAATGAGCTGCAGCGCTGCGAGCAGCAGATTCATTTTTGCTCTTCTCAAAGCAAATAGCTGTGGTTACAGTTCATACACACACACACCCCCAAATAAAAACGTGCAGGCTCTCAACGCGCGTCAGACTCTGGATTTCCAGTTTGCTGCGCTGACACCTGAAATGGACAGGACGGTGTGGTATTTTTAAATCGGTATGTTGGACTTGGAGCAACGCTCGCAGTCACAGCGATGCGCTCTGCACGCTGCTTGTCAGCAGCTGAATATCGTAACTTTGCATTCACCCAGCGGATCTTGCACAGTCAGCGGCAGATTTACCAATGATAGGAATCTGTCTCAAAATGGTAAAGCAAAATTTTGTTTCTTGAAATAGTATCAGACCAGACATCATTTGATGTTGTTATACAAATTGCAGAATCCTCAGTTAACGTACAAGTTTTGATTTTGAAATTTAATAATAATAATATGAAGCAAACTGCATTCTTGAGGCATAAAAAACCCTGTTAGAATCTTAGAATTCTACATGGTGACTTTTAGATCTTGAGATGTAAGATGCAGTGCATGCTATTATTTCCTTACTCTTTATTAATGCTATATGTTTTAGTGGGGAATGTAGTTAGAAAATTGAGATCTGGTTGAATTCCAGGGCTTACGTGAAAGCTGAGGAGTACGCAGTAAACCCTTTATTCCTGTTCCTGGAAACGCATGCGTTAGCTTCCTAATTTGGTCTTGAAGATTGCTTCCTCATCTGTTAGCCAACAGCTGATGGACACTTTTGTTTTGACTGGCCCTGTAGTAGCATGAGCTGCGTGCAGCCTGTTTTATTTGATTACCCCGGGGACCTGACTTCTGCTTTCATCTGGCTTCGTTTGTATAAAGCAAAATCGAGCCCAGCCCAGCAAGAGGCTGAGCCATCCCCCGCCAGTGAGGGCCGTTTGATTTCGAGCAGTGCTTTCTCCCTTGCAGTACTGAGCCCACCCGCCACGTGCTGCAATGGAACACGGCCCGGATGATGCGTGGGCACTTCTTTTCAGGCGTCGCGACTCCAGTGTCAGGGTGAGGCTTCAGCAACATCACAGCCGTCCCGCTGGTCCGTTCTTCAGCAGCCGCTCTAAACGACGAGGTGCAAGCATGGCATGAGGGGTGCTACCTCTCCCTGCCTGGCAATGGGAAAAGGGGGGCCCACTGCACTACGCGGCAGCAGTTCGGATCCAACGGTCTCTCCTTCGTCCGTGCGGTGGTGGTGAAAGGCTGGAGGGAAGAGCCAGGCCGTGCCAGGAGTCGGCAGAAACAGGGAACGCAGGAGCCCACAGACCACTAGCAGCTCTCGCTCTGTTTTCTCTCTTCGTGCTACCTGGCTGTTGCTCAAACCCTATCTCCTACTCTCTTCCTACTTGTTCCTCCAGGCTGCCCTTCCTTTTCTGCTTTGATTTCCATATACCACTTCACCTCCAGAGTAAACCCATGAGAAGAAAAGGTTATAATCACAGAGCTGATGCTTGCCATCACCTTGTCTGTTTAGCCCGCGGGGTTAGAAAGGTGTTCTGCAGAGTACCTCGCCAGGCAAGGATCTGCCCCGAGTGCTCGTTAGGCGCGGCTACCCCAGCGTTCATTACAAACTTTATGCCAGCTCGGGATGTTATTATTAGCACTAATTGGTGTAACCTGGCCTACTTCACTTGACACGAGGGCAGTCGGCAGTCTGCAATGTTTAAGAATCACTTTATTTGTACCAACGCTCCACGCAGCATCTTCGTACAACCTCTCACATCACCCAGAGGCATTTGCAACGTCATCAGAAAGCCTCCTCTAACTTTTGATCATGTCATGATGCAGTATGAGTTCCAGCACAGGAATTTGCTTTTCTGAATCGGGTTGCAGAATAATGCCACCTTTCATGGTGCTCGCTTTCCTCTTTTTAGAGATTACTTTGCAAAACAAACATCCCTGTAACAGCAATATGTGAGCTGAGATTAATGTTTCACATCCTGGGACACATCGTTTCACCTGTGCCTGTGTCTTGCCAAAAAAATAAGAAAGCTAAGTTAAATTAATAGTATGAAAATGATAGCATTCTTCCCAAATGCTTGTTGCAAGCTCTGCGTGGCCTCTCCTACAAGCTATGGAATCCTCAGCAAATCACAATTCATCCTAAACATGGAAAAAGAGAGTCAGAGACATGGACTCCTTTTAAAGCATTAATGAGACCAGTGTTAACATAAATGAATGGGACAAGCCCAATATTTCACTAGAATCTACGTAACATATGAAGGATGGACGCACTTAAGCTTTAAGTAATTACAGACCCCTTTCTTTCCATAGTTACCTAAATTACATGAAAGATGAATGAACACAGTACAGGGGGCGGTTGTCTAAATATAATTGATGATGAGCTACTTAAATAGGCTTTTGGTCTGGTTTTCAGCTTCCAGTGTTTTTCTCAAGGCGACCAATCATGATTCACAGCAAGGGATAGCAGCAATTCCTAGAAAGCCAGCGGCACCATTGATTTTGACCCGTGCTGCTCGGTGTGGAAGCACACACGGTGCTGCTCTTCAGCACTTTGGGGTGGCAGGACATCCAATGTATCAATTCCCTTCTAGTGATAAAGCTCCAGGGCATTAGCTGCTGCAGCACTATGCCTCGATCTGGAGATTTTTTCATCATCCCAAATTTAGTGACTTCCCCAAGCAGAGACTTAGCATGCATATATTATTTATCAGCAGTACCCAACTGGCCATAGACACGATAGGTACTGCTTGATGGGCTTACGGAGAAGTGTACTAAGGATGCACTGTGCCCAAAAACTCCCCTCTCTTTTTGGGACACATGGATGAAACGTAACGTATCACAAGGAAAATATATCAAAGCACCCCGGGCAAATCTGGAATGAAAGATCTAATTGAAATTCACCATACGATGCTTGATTATCTGTATAGGCTTAGAGATCTGAAGGCAAAGTGAAAGGTTTATGTGCTCAAGTTTGGAGCCTTGCTTTTTGTTTTGGCCTTTTTTCCTGGGTACCGAGGAATTTATCTAGCTCACAGCTTCTGAAGACATTCTATAGGGGGTTCGAAAACTGCTGCTAATTGCATAAGCAGATTTGCCAAAACCTCCGTGCAAAGATCTTCATCAGACATTTTGTTCAACTACCGGGAAGGCGATTTGCTGTTATCTGCTATCATTGGGAACTCCAGCTATCTTTATGGCTAGAATCAACCTTAAAAACATAATAACCTGTTATCCTACACTGAAATGCAGGCACACATACAGGATAAGGAATATTAGTATGACACAGAGGAGCCTTCCTTTAGGCCAAAATGTATTTTTCAAGTTACTTGATCGCAATTGTATTGGTTTGGAGATTTTTGGTAGAATGAGCTAGAAGATAGTACTTGGCTTGCACTGTTTGCAAGACCTTCTAGTAAGACAGCCTAACTCGTTGCTGACCCAGCGTTGCTGCTTGATTTTTGTCTGTTTCTTAGATTGTAAGTTCTTGTGGGCCTGGTTCCCTTCTGTCCTGCATTTGTGAAGATCCTAGCACAGTGAAGCCCAAGGCTTGAGTTCCTCCAGCGCATACAAAGAAATAAAAGGCTGAAGGCCTGAGGTTGAGTAATACCACCTATGGAATATGCAGAATTTCCCTTGTAGTTGTGGGACTTTCTGAAGAAAGTTACTGCATAAGTACAGAGATTTTCAAAAAATTTCTAAGCACTACACACCTTCCTTTTAATTTTTCCTGGTTTGTTTCCAATGGCTTTTGGCTTTTGCATGTGTAGTGGTTGTTCACAGTAATAACCCCTAAGAGAAAAGGCAGCATAATGCTTCTGAAAATACAACAGATGCTTGTAATATCATTTCCCTCTCTACTGGGACTTCTGTGAACTGATTCCTTGCTACACTCAGCTTGTTAACATCCAGGAGCAGAATATTGTTTGTGGAATTTATAATGGGACCAGGGATGCCAAAAATTGATCCACAGGGTCTTATAACGACAGGAGCTCCAAACTGTACCTTATCAAGCTGCCTCGACTTTGCTGGTTTGCAAACCGACACAACTCGGTTTGCATTTACAGCCTGTTCTGAATAATCTTCACTTGACGCATCCTTACAAAGAGACTGTCAAGGACAATGATTATCTGCCAAGTTCGGATATACTTGGGAATATTCAGCACAAGTTTTGGTGTGTTATTTAAATGAACGGCTTCTCTGTCACCCTTGAAATACCCATCGTCACTCTGGCAACCCCTGCATCCTGGAAGGTGTGCAGTGCAATGAGACGCATAAAGGAACAAGAGGCAGGCGGGATGGCATACATGATGAATGAGAAAAATAAGTCATTAGGAAAGCCTGTGTTAAAAACAGAAGAAACTAAAAAAAAAAAAAAAAACCCAACAAAAAAATAATCTCACACGGGGTAAGGTGGGAAAACGGGGTTGGTTTCATTTTCTTCTCTCTTGGCAGATTTCTGGGAGCAAATGCAAGGGCTTGAAAGAGTGAAAATATGCATGAAAAATGCAAAAGTCCATGAAAAAACATAAACTCCTTGTTTTCAACATTCAGTTCTTTTATGGCATTATTTTGTCTTCTTTGACTCCCTGTTATTTTCCACTGATTTCTCAAACCTTCCATAGAGCGTAACCCCACACTGTTCTGCCAAGCTTTGTCACTGCCATCATTTTCCTGGCCCAGAAGTCCCTTCCTCCCCATGAGCTCTTTGGTTATAGAAAATTCTTTTCAGCCATAGAAAACTTCAGCGGGTGCCCCCAGCCCCTGCCCCGCTGTATTCCTGCTCCCTTCTCGCCCCGCTCGCAGACGCAGAGGAGCATTAGCCGTCTGCAGGCTTACTTCCAGTACGTCGGCTCTAATACCCAGTGCTGCTCTAAGCCCCATCATTGCCTTTGCATACGGTTTCTCACTGTGTGAGGGGTTATAAAATAAACATATTTCCCCCAGGGACAGAAGGGGATGCAGGCTGGCACCCCCTCAGCTAACATTTCCTATTTTTCCTGATCAAAAGTACTGTTATTTCAGTAAGCAAAATGTACTCATTGGTTTTTTCTCTTGCATTTGGGTTTTCCTGATCTTTTTATCCACAGAGGCATCTTTAGATCATGATCAGATGGATGAAATTAAATGCTTTTCATATTAATTTTTTATTAGAAACTCCGGTATTGAAAACTGGGGTATTTCTGTAGTAGTGTGCAACTTGGAAGTAATGTTTTCAAGAATAATGCATAATGCTCATTTGCTTTTTCATGAATTATGATTTTAAAATTTACATGTTATAAACTGCTACAGTCCTGTAATGTGGGAAAATTCAATTCCCAGTGCAAATCTGTGCAACATTTTTTAATTGTTATTTTCTTTTAACTCACCTAGCTTAAATCTTGAACTTTCTCCTTTCGGTACATGTGACTACCAATAGGGTTCTTTAATATGTACAGTGACAATACATGAAGCTGATCTAAGTTTTTGTTTTACCATGTGGAGTGTTTTTTTGACAGCCCTAAATACTTTTCTGGACATCCTGGTCTTTGATGAAAGTGGTAGTGCGTGGGCAGGACCAACACAGCTAAAGCAGTACATTTTTTTAGTGTCGGTAAGATGTTAACCTGTCATTTTCCTGAGACAATTTGGCATATTTTGCCAATTTGGCATATAAAAAGTGTCAAACACCATAAGCTTTGAACTTAGCTGGGGCGTGTAGTTGCTGTTGTTAATACGCAGAGCAGCAGTAGTACCGCCGTCTTCTATACACACTTGTTAACTGGCTGCTTACCTCATCCACAAGTGAAGTCCTAACTCCATTCAGCATGTGTTCAGCTAGGACCAGCATTCTTTAACCACTCTGGACACTTTAAATCAATCTGCTGATACACTGGGAGACTTCCTCCACTGCACCTCCTCATCCCATGCAGTGTCCAGCATAGCTTTTTCTTAGTCCTTGTTTCTTCACTGATGGATTGTAGATACCATCCGTATTAGTGTAGCTGCTTATCAGCCTTGCTCTCAAGTTCCCCGTTATCTCAGTTGCACGGTTACGAGATCGCTTAGCATTGCTTTGGCCAACTTGTGTCATTCAGCTTAAAGTACCTATATTCCATTGGCTTATGAATGCTTCCTGTCTTCTGAGTCCCCTCTTTTTTAAATTTTTTTATAATAAAAATGAATATATTTTAGGGCACTGCAGGTGGGATCCAGATTTGGGAAGCTGCATGGCAGCCTCACTGGGTTTCGAAAATACTGCATTATTTTTCATGTGTGCCAGAAGCACCATCCGACCCAATCGTTCCCAGATCTGAAACCTTCACCAAATTACATTTGCAGAAAGATGTTGCATGGCCAAAACACGTGATAAGATAAAAGCATTGTACAGATTTAGTGCAAATTTATTTGTGAAGGTATTTTACTCTCCCCTTCAGGATTAGAGAGTCTGTGTTTAGGGACTGGTCTTGTGCTTAGCACGCCAAGTGTTCGTGCAATTCGTCTTGTGCACTCGTGCTCTGACGTGTCATCATGGGATGCTGGAAACCCGTCCAGGGCGGAGGGGAGTTGGACAGCCTGTGTGTGTCTGAGCTCTGTCCTTTTGGATTATCTTTGTTACCTACAGGTACTATTTTGAGATTTAGGCAGTTCATCTTTTACGAATTTCTGATGAATGGTTCACATTTTCTTGACAACCACCCCTTCAAACCCCTTTCTGATGATCGTTTTGATATCTATAATTCCTGATAGCACTACAGTATATACCTTTCTGCACCTCAGTTTGTCCCTTTTGGGGCTGAAGCTGCATAGGTTGGAAAACCAGTGCCGTATGTGTAAGCACATTGAGCAAAAAATTATAATAATCCCACACCACTGGGCAGTGACTTGCCTTTTGGGTTTCTTTTTGGTGAGTCCCTGGGGAATTTGCATAAATTGAGAGACAGGTGGGCATAAAAGGGTGACGAGTGGCTCCCTTGGCTTGAACGTGAAGCAGCAGCTCCAGCTTGAGTGAGGAACCCAGGGTGTGAAAACGGTACTTCTACAGCAGCAAGATGTGTCTTCTCGGGGTGCTCCTTCAGCCCTGACAATTCTCTCTGTTAACGCCGCGTTTGCAGCACAGCTCGCTGGACTGCTTGGCCCCAGCTCAGCCCGACCCCAGCACCACCAGCGTCAGTGGAACTCTCACCATGTAAATGAAGCCAGAGTTCTTTGCCCTGTGACTTGCAGCATGTGCTGCTTGGACGAAAGAGAATTGCAGTTGCACGCTGGCTTTTAAAAGTATTTTCACTCTTGAAAGAAGCCTGATTGACAAAGACTATGAGCCATTGAATGATAACGCCAGATTTTACTAAGAACACTCTAAATATGCAAATTTATGGGAGGGGAAGCAATATTCTTACTCCTATTTAGGATGGGTTTGATGGACAGAAATAATTCTCTTGTCACTTGTTACAGAGAAGAATTATTAATTTTGCTTTGTCTGTAGAAAGGCAAAAGCCAGCAATCATGTTACAAAGTAGGTTGCATAAATTGGTTGACTTTTAATGCCTCTTTCCCCACCACATCTTAGGAAGAAGAAAAGATACCTTAATGGTGCCAGGTTCCATTAGAAGAGTAGCACAACAGTTTTAATTGATGCATACCATGTCTTAGGAAAATAACAGGCAAACTCCCTGACCATTCAATTACCATATAAATAAGAATGCGCCTATCTTCCCTCATATCAGCATCTTGGTTTTTTTTTGTTGTTGACAAAAATATGTTAATGGGTAAAAGCAGCTTTTCATTTGGATAATGACTTAATGCTTCTGTGAATTTCAGATGGTGGATTAAGGCCTTTCTTTAAAAGTTTGCAATTTCCTTATATTTCACCAGCTGCCTTTGCTCAAGGAAGAAGAAGGGAAATGGGAGCCTTCAAACCTCAGCACCTGCTAGGGTGCTGCTGTGGTTTATAAATCTGTTCAGGGAAATGCAGCATGCAAGTCCTCCACTCTGCCTTTTGTTCAGAAGGCTGTCACTGATGGGAGAGAGGAAAAAGCCCAGTAGTGCGTGTTGCGTGGTGTAGACCAGTTTTCTTTATCTTGCATTACCAGGTGGAGGTGATCCTTTGCAGGTACACACCGGGGTTACAAGATCACCAAGGAAAGAAGCAGCACTACCTTCTTTTGACTTGAGCGTAGCGTAGGAGAGGCACCAGATCTAAGTCAAAATTAATTATGTATGGGGCACTGATGTTAACTGTCATTTGACTGGCCCGTAGGAGAGGCACCAGATCTAAGTCAAAATTAATTATGTATGGGGCACTGATGTTAACTGTCAAAACACGTAACTACTGGGAAATGGTTCTAGCTGTGGTATGTGATGCCTCCTTTGTTCTGCACTGCAGGCCGTGCCCACTGCCAGAAGTTTCATTGTCTCTCTTCATTTTTCAGCAGTAGGAGGATGGAAAACCCATTTGCTTCATACTTGGCGGATCCCAAACAGCCACTGCCCCATTTT
>NW_010259829.1:18673-20977 GCF_000690775.1 Eurypyga helias
GACATCAAACCCGCCTCGACCCAGCTATCAGTAACACTCCAGTCAAAATGACAGAAAGAGTGGGGCACTTAAACCACCACGAGACATGTGTCCGGTAGCACACAAAGAGGTGGTTCATCAGCCAGCCTCTAGGCCCTTCTCGATTTCTGAAGGAAAGCTCCAAGTTCAAATCACTTTCCTATTTTAGGAAGAAAAATAAAGGCAATACCATGCTCCCCACACCTCATTTCTGAAATCATTTAGACTTGAACACTGACCGCTTAATAGGAGCATGCCAGGGGTGGTGGGCTGTCCCTGGCTGGAGGGCAGGTGCCCACCAAAGCTGCTCCATCACTGCCCTCCTCAGCTGGGCAGGGGAGAGAAATGTCATGAGAAGATAAGGACGGCGTGGGGGGGATCATTCAGCCCCAGAGTGGCGCAGGGGCATGGGGAATGGGGGTTGTGGTCAGTCCATCACACAGTGTCTCTGCCGCTCCTTCCGCCTGTGAGGGGGAAGACTGCTCACACTCAGCCCCTGCTCCAGCGCGGGGTCCCTCCCACAGGAGAGTCCTCCACCAACTTCTCCGACGTGAGCCCTTCCCACGGGCTGCAGTTCTTCACGAACTTCTCTGGCGTGGGTCCCTTCTGCGGGGTGCAGTCCCTCAGGAGCAAACACGCACAAACCCAATACACCAGGGAAGGTGAGAAAGTGGTTTGAGGCTCTACCGTGTATCAGTGAGGCATCCCAGCTGCAGGGACATGCTGTGGTACACAGAAGCACAGGGCTCTGTCAGTGGTGGTTACTAGGCTAAAGTCGCAGTTAAACTTGCAGACAGTTCGGCATCAGCTGTTAAAAAAAAAAGCTTCCACTAGATGGAAGGCTCTTCTTTCCACCTTCTCCACATCTCTTCCCCTTACTCACCGAGTCTTGGAGCTGAAAGCCACTGTGCTTTGATTGTACCCCCACGTCACTTGGAAAAGCACTTCCATCGCACTGGCAAGAGCTGTCTTCTGTGTCTGGTTTTCAAAAGGTGTACTTAGCACATCTGTCTGAAAAACCCAAACTGTTAATTATTAGCTCCAAATGATACGTATCTTTGGGCTGAAAGCAGAAAAAGCACCAGGCTTTTCACAACAGCGATTTGTTTCTCCTAAATGAATTCCTCAAGGTATCTATGTCTTTCTGTCCCTTTAACTGTGGAATAAGAGTCTGTGTCCATATGCCTTGCTAGAGAGGAAAATAATCTATGTTGTACTATACAGTGGGAATGGTGCAGATAAAGGAATGTGTAAATAGATACCTTTGCTTGTATTTGCTGCCAGCAGCCTTTGTGTTTCTCTCCTAAGGTTCAGTATTGCAATCGTGCTATAACAAAAGGACCCGTTTCATTAGTGCAGAAGAAGCTCTCCTGGCAGTGGGGTAAGACTTAAATTAACCTTCTTCATCAAATAGAAAAAAAAAATAAGCAAGTGTGACACTGATACAGAAAAAAATCCTATGTAAAAAAATCCAGTTTGCATTCTCTTTAGAAACCTTCTGTATTTTGGGGATATTGACACTACACTTTTGGATTCTTAATTTCATACATCCATTTTGAAAAGCAAAACACAATACTCCGTAATTGCGTACAGAGAAATTTCAGCATATTAGACAGAAGTCAACAGAAGCCATATGGAACATGAATAGGATTGCCTTGCTTTGTTGCTCATTATTGTCTTGGTCTGGTTCCATACAGTGATTGAGCGCTGTTTACATGGCTTTGATGTGTAGGCATCTATGTTATTGGAGCTGTTAACCAATTAATAAAAATCTACTGCCATATGTGCCAATTCTACACTTAGCTGTTCCATTTGCACTGGAAATTGATCTGGGAAGAACCCCGTTCTCATTCCTGTTCTGATGATAACAATGTCCATTTATACAGAGAAGGCACTCACAGTCGCACTTCTGCGAGGGAGCTCGTGATGCAAAGCTTTGGTAGAAATTCAGATGTAAGCAGTTCCTGACTTGGAACAAGCCAGTTCTTCTCATCCTGTAACCTGGGAACAAACTCTGGTTAATGAATGCATGTCAGAAAGCAAAGGTTAAGTCGTCACCTCAGGTGTAATTCAGGTAGGTGCTGAAGATGAGGGAGGAAGAAACTCGTGAGCAGGTTTATGGACAAAGGCTGATGAAAATGATGAAAAGAACTTGATTTTGAGACTATTAATCAATTGTTGACAAAAATATACAAAGGGATTTAAATTTCACACTTTGGTTAAAGACCAGATCTTTTATGGATTCCATTAAAATCTTTATGATTGACTGTCATGGTTTAACTCCGG
>NW_010259830.1:0-35717 GCF_000690775.1 Eurypyga helias
CAACTCTCTGAGCTCTTTCCTTCATGGAAAAGAGTTGTTAATTTTTGTCAATCCTTGCTCACCTCTTCCTGCACTTTTGATTTCATTCTGTGGTCTTACTAAAACAGCATAAATGCTTTCTCTTTCAGTAGAAGCTTCCACAGACTCAGTTTACACGGAAATCTTCCTTCAAATGGTAAGTAAATCTAGTGGTTGCTTAGGCAGAAACAATTTTGATTAATCCTGTCCTCTGCATAGTGTGGAGACTGGGTAATATCTGGTAGGGACAGATCAAGACCTGAGAGAGCCCGTGAAACTCAGAATTGACAAAAGGCATAGTCAGCTTCAGAAGTTCTCTTCCCTTTCTACTCCTGGTCTTTGGAAACAGGATCACTGAAATGACTTGGGTATATTTTATTCTTATGAAAAGACGAAGACAACTGAGAAATTTGATGCTCAGCATTTATTCAAGCTTAACAAGTAATTAGGGTTTGAGAGCGCTGTGCACTATAACCCACACTGGCTTCAGAGGTGGGCGTGTGAAACAGGACTTGGTTGGTTCTTATCCTCAGTTTCCAGTGCACTGGTGAGATAAAAGGCGGCAAGGAGCTGTAGGAAGTTGAAGATTTTGTAGAAGCAGCAGTGTCCTGTAGGAGACATCCATAGTTTTCCAGGTATCTAGAGAGTAAGAAGAGAATGGCAGGTTAGAATTAATAGCAGTTATTAATTACTTGAATGTGCAATTAATACATTATGTAGAGCAGGCCCCTAGCAGTGTAGTCGGGTTGTGAAAGCATGACCACAACAGCAGACCTTAAGTTCATGGGAGGTGAATGTGCAGCTCATCATGGCTGAGAATAAACGTGGCTATACAGTGACATGTCAAAATAGCATGATTTTTTCTTTAATGTTACTGTTTACATATGAAACATTTAATGTAACATACAGTGCGAAGATTAGAACAGGAGAAAATTTCAATTCTGAAAGTATCGTACTCAATGAGATAAACACCCACACTGTTATTAAAGCCAGTGTAAGCAAGCAAATGTAGTGGCATTTCTTTTTGTTTGGTAAATCTTCTGGAAAATGGTCAGCTTTATGTGGGTGATGTTAGCTTGTATATTAATGCAGGTCAGATGTGCTGAAAGTGTTATTTTTCAGCCCTATGTCTTGTCTCTTAACTTTGTCTCTAAACTACTTTTTTTAAGTATCCGAGGTATCTTCTATCCCCAAGGACTGGGATATCCAGACAAATACTCAAAGAAAATCTAAGGAACAGCAGCAGAATTTTGAGAAAGTTTGTAACCTCTTGTCAAGCTGAAGAAATAGGGGTTTGTGTATGAAGAAAACCCAGTTACCCTATAGAATGCATGTCTGCTAATTAGAAAGCAAAGTGGATTACACTACTTGAGCTTCAAGGATAAATTGCAGTCCCTCCCCAGCTCCCTCCTATGGTAGTTTGTCATTCAGAAGCTGTGCTCCTAATATCCTGGATGGAATGCTCCCTGGCCAGCTAGGGCTTCCTGCAGTCTTATGTCCCACTGTACTACCAGGCAGTTCCATTACCTCAGATGCGAAATCGATGAGCCCACAGACGAAGCCTGTGGCCTGCTGGACCAGGTAGGAGATGAAATACGGGCTTAATCCTATGATGGAGATGCTGTGGGGGGGGGGAAAAAATAATCTTGTGTCAGTATTTTCCTGTTCAGTGCCAAAACTCCCAGTTAAATACAAATGTTAGAACTAGTGAGATTCTGTTTATTTACAAAGAAAAGACTTACTTTCTCAAGACTGTCTGAACCGGAGCTTTCGCTACTGCTGTGCTGTAGAAAAAGAATGAGTTTTCTCTTAGAGTAAGGTATATATAACCAAACAGCTTCATTTCAGTTTTGATTTTTTTTTTCTTTCCCTGCTAGAAAGCAAAGTAAGTTCTGCAAAGGGAACTTGTTAATCTTTGCAATACTACCAGCTGAAATAGCTAATGGAGAAAATACTGGCCCTGTTGTTCGGCTGGATATGAGCTTGTTATTAGTGCTTATGGGTTTTTTTAGAGTTTAAGATGGGGCTCAATAATAAGTTGATAACCTGGAATGGTAATAACTGAAGTTTAGTCCTGTACCGAAGGTGAGTATTATTAAAAGGCTGCTGTGCTAGTTTGAAAGCATTTGATTTAAGTTTACAATGTTAATGTTTCCCATACTGGATGCCTGTTTAGTTTCTTTTTCAGTACTTACCGCGTTCGCAGCAGCAAGAACCATGCTCAGAACACAAGAAATCAGCAATGAGAGAGACCTGTGGAGCAGATTAAAAACAATGAGTTAATATCCTGGTTTTGGCAGAAGAAAAGACCTGAGGGGAGTATAGCTCTTCTCCATGTAGAGAGAAAGGAAAAATCAAACAGCAGTTATGAAATGTCATGTAGGTACTATTAAAGCATAGGTATTATCTTTGGACGGCATGCTGGAGAGCTGGTCAGTGGATCAGATGAAGGTGGCTGGCCTCCGTGATAGTGTTGGTGAACGGCCGGTGTCTATATATGCAGTTTGGAGTACTATGGCTGACATCAGAAAACCACAAGATGTCATGCGTCATCAAGACCTTTTGGATGTTTAGTTTAATTCTCAGCTGATAAAGAAGCCAGGGTTTTTTTTAATGACCCCTACTAATCCTTGGAGGATTGACAGGTTTGGCAATGGAAGTAAGTGTGTTATCAAAGGAATATTTGTTACGTATTTTTTTCAATATAGATATTCTGACTATGGTGTTCTGCACTTCAGTCATGCTGGGAGAATACTTGGGTGATAATGCCTAAAGTACTAACTGAGAGGGAGTGTCACAAATTCAGAAGTGACCTTTTCCCTGAAGAAATGGGAATTTGTGAATTAAAGTCACTGCTACCTTTTGAGGCCAGCTGTATGCTGGCTGCGTACTTGTAGTTTGAGAGCCGTGCTTTCTGACATCTGAGTATATGCAGATTAATCAAAAAGCTATTGAAAGACATGTCTCTAAGTTCTCAATTACAATGTTGTCTTGGTCTTTCTGTTTAATGATTATTTTAGTAGAAAAGTCTGAATTAGTAAATAAGAAGTTTAATACATTAATTTATGTATCTGGGGAAAATATTGTAGGATGCAATTCAGAAGGACTTAGCATTATGTTGGATCCGTTTGAGACCACTGACATAACAGCTCATCTCTGCTCTTTTCTGGGGACGTGTCTGAGGGCGTAAAGCATAATACCTACTTGTTGGGTCACACATGCACTTGGAACTTAAAAGGATGCAAAGTGAACTGTTAAATTTGATACAAGGCAGCCTATTTGCCTCTTGTGGAAGCAGTAGAGTAGATACTGGTCATAAAGCACAGGGATGAAAGAGCAAAAAGAAGAAAACATGCTTTTTATAGGATTTTTTTTTTACATTGGTGTGTTTGTGCAGTTATTTGTTGACTAGTTGGAAAGATTCTCCTCAATGAAAATAGCTGTTAACAGTGACTGTGGGAGTGGGGGAAAAATAACCAAAACTAACACCACCAACCAACAACACTTCCCCCCTCTCCACTTCAGATATATCTGGGAAATGTACTGAAATGCTAATTGGCTCTTTTCCTTCAGGGTACATGCAAGCCTATCAAGAGGAAGAACATCCTATCTGGAGTGTATAGCCTAAGAATGTTGGCCTTTTTTGGGGGGGGAGGGGAAGCATTTACCTCTATTTTTTTTTTGGAGTCTTCAGTGTGGCTGTGCAGGAGGACTGAAAATTAAACTTTATGCCAACACATCTGGTATCAGTACAGCACTGACAAGGAGATAAATCCCCTTTGAAAAGGAGGTTCAGATGCCAAATCAGTGAAAAGAGAAGCCAGCTTGCCGTTGGCAGCTGTGTACTTCTGTTGGTTAACATTGGATCAGATCCTTGCACCTCTGCACAGAGGGAGCCTGCTTAACGAGCAATTTCACTAGATTTTGGAGGCAAGGTTGTGTGAGTTAGCTGCTGTTTGGTGCCACTTGGTGGAAACTGGATGGAGATGGTTGCTCATTCGTGGATTGGTGACATTCTGTCTGTTCTTAAGCCTAAACTACCAAAATACAGCTAAACATTTTTCTGGTTTTTAAGTGTGTTGTCTTGAAAGCTCTCCTCGCGGTGACTCAAAGAAGCCACATTTAATGGAAGAGGATCTCAAGCTTTCCTTCAGAACTGAGTATCCTGCCCCCTAGCAGGTGAGACCTAAATGGATGAGAGCAGGCCATTTCTGTTGAATTCATCGCCATGATGATTAGTGCATGTAGCTGATGAGAACGCTTGTCCTGACACATACAGCTCTAGGTCCTGAGGACAGACTTGATTTGCAGAGGACTTAGCAGTGGTTGTCCTGGATCAGAGGGAAGGATTGCCTGGTTGGGTTTTATGTCTGTAGCAGGGTGTGCTTTGACTTAGAATATGAGGAGAGAGGAAGCGCAGGTTGATGTTTCTCCTGGAATATCCCACATGTTGTCAGTCTTCCATTAGGGTTGGAAGTTATGGCTGCATCCTGGACTTTGATATCCCTTAATGGACCAGCCTGAAAACATCCATCCCCATCTGCTTTTCTTCTCACTTAACACTGACCTGCTGTTTTAGCTGAAACGGGAGGAATGTCAGTAGGTCAGGTAATTTTAGTTCTGCACGCAGTGGATAAGATGGTGCCATGGTTTAAGTGTGAGCACTGGGTGCGTTTGTGAGTGTACTCTGACGTGCGTATGTGTGCATTCTTGCTTACAGCAGAGCATGCCTGGAGTCTTTTCAGTGAAGTGCTTGGCTTAAAATCACAAAGTTAATGGAATTCAGGAATAATCTCTGTCCTGTTTTTTATGTCTAAATTGTTCCTGTCTTCAGACAAGCAAAAGTTGGGAGGAGGTGAAAGAAATAGCATTTCTGTCTCAGGATTAATGGTAGTGGTAGTTCTGTGGGGGGAAGGAATAATGTGTGCCTGCTGAAGAGAATAAGGAGGTGTTGGAGCTGTGATATCCTCTGCTTCCTGTGATGGTGGACCTGTTGCTAATCAGTCTTTTGACACTCACCCACACTCACCATACTCATACAATTAGCTCATTGCATAGTGTGTCAACAGGAATTCTGTTTTGTGGCATTGGTGCTGTTACTGCTGTGTTTCAGGAGATGGGGGAAGAAGGGTCTGAAAAGCATTTGGTTTTTTTCTGGTATTTTAGGAATTACTGTTTAAGGACTGGTGTATATGTTCTACAGACTAGTTTCTTCTCCTTAAATCAAAAATGAAATTTCCATTGTACCGTTGCCTTAATACCTTTTATTTGACAAAGTTCTGACAAAACCCATATATCTAGGACTTTTATTTTATTTGAGGCTCCTATGCAGAATGTTAAACTGACAGTATGGTAAATAAACAAGTCCTATTTCAAAGTAATTTTCTTCAGTGTTTGGTAAAATCCACATCCTATAATTCTACTGACAGCTTAGTCATCAGGTTAGTACTAGTTAGTAGTTCAGAGAGATCATGGATACATACAGGGAAAAACACTGGCTTAGCTATGAACCACTTGGAGTGGTTAAATTTTTCTGTTAATGTGGAACTTTTCTGCACTTGTGTTACTTGGCAAGAATGCAGTAAACCTTATGTCACCTTTGTCTTGAAAACTATGAAGCTGTTAATTATAGAAATAAGCGGGATTCACATTTCACCAGTTTTAGTACAGCACTGAGATTCTGTTCAGCCAGGCTCAGAACAGGAGATTTTCATTTATGTCTTCTGCAACAAAGAAGAAAATGTTATTAATGTTTGAAAGAGACATTTTTATGCTTTATCACTATCAAGGAAGTGATACGCTAAAGTCTCAGAGGGCTCATGTAGGGGAACTACAAAAAACCAAGTATGGCTGCTGCTACCACATTCTGGATCCATTAATTTAGCCTTTGATAGGTGCTTTCTTGTTTCTAGTGTTGGGTCTCCTTAATTGGTGTTTGAACCAAGAATCCTTTCTACCCTCCTCTTCACAAATGATGACACCTCTTTGGATGAGCTGTCACTGGCAGTAGTACATGTGTATTATGATAACTCCAGCTTACTTCCACATGTGGTTTGTGACTGGTAAATTGCCATCAAAAGAGCTGGAAAAATTCTGGGAAGAGTGAAGGCTCTGCATGTCTGACCTCTGACTAGAATCAGCCTCCTCTTAAAATTAGGGAGTTACTGGTAGGGTTTTGAACACATTTCTTCAGTCTGCATGTTTAGTGAAACGCCTTCTTGCTACCTACCTGTTCTAGGATTAACCTGTGCTACTGCTACCCTTGCTTAATGGGTGGCAGCATTGTTCAGCTGTCACTCAGGGCTAGATCAGAAGAAGGTAGATTGTGAAAGAATACCTTAGGTTGAGTGTAGTCATGTAAATCTCAAATTGCTATCATGATGCTTCTGTTCAGCTGCTGCCTAATTGTAGAGACATCACTGGCACAGTAGTACCTAGCCTTTGTCCTTCCTAGGGAAGTCTGGATGTGGATTGAGCTGAACCAAACACGTCTAGCCCATTTAGGATTCAGAAATCACCTCTGCCTAGGTGTCCTGATGCATGCAGTCTGGTGGACACCTGTACTGGGTTGGTGTGAGCAAGTTTTTGGTAGCAGGGGGGCTGCAGTGGTGGCTTCAGTGAGAAGGTGCCAGAAGCTTCCCCCATGTCCAACAGAACCAGTGCCAGCCAGCTCCAAGGTGGACCCGCTGCTGGCCAAGGCTGAGCCCATCAGTGATGGTGGTAGGGCCTCTGGGAATCCCAATTATCCCGGGAGCGGTGGGTTTGATGGTTCTCCGGAGCTGGAGCCTAACCCGAAGCCTAAGAATTGCTGGCTGCCGGCTCTGGCTACTTTCCCCCCCCACCGGCTTCTGGCCAGGAGAGCTGGGGGGGAGCAATGTGGGGGCAGTGCTGTGCTCCTGGTGGAAGGCGAGGAGAGGGGAGAAAAAAACCCTGTGAAACTGAAGCCAAAGAGGAGTGAGAATGTGAGAAACAGCTGCAGACCCCCAGGTCAGTGGAGAAGGAGGTGCTCCAGGTGCCAGAGCAGATTCCCCAGCAGCCTGTGGTGAAGATCATGGTGAGGCCAGCTGTGCCCTGCAGCCTATGAAGGGTGATGGGGGAGCAGAGACCCACCTGCAGCCCGGGGAGGGCCCCACACCACAGCAAGGGGATACCCAAAGGAGCCTGTGACCCTGTGGGGGACCCAGGCTGGAGCAGGCTGCATCTGAGAGACTGCACCCCATGGGAGGGAGCCCACGCTGGAGCAGGGGCAGAGCGTGAGGAGTCCTCCTCTGAGGAGGAAGGAGCAGCAGAGACAGCAAGTGATGAACTGACAATAACCCCCATTCTCTGTCCCCCTGTGCTGCTGGGAGATAGATGGAGAGAAATGGGGAGCTAAGCTGAACCTGGAAAGAAGGGAGGGGTTGGGGGGGAAGGCGTTGTTTTTAAGATTTGGGTTTATTTCTCTTTATCGTACTCTGATTAGATTGGTAATAAATTAAACTAATTTCCTCAAGTCAAGTCTGTTTTGGCTGTGACAGGAATGGGTAAATGATCTCTCCCTGTCCTTGTCTTGACCCATGTGCCTTTCCTTCTATTTTTCCCTCCCCTGTTCAGCTGAGGAAATGGCCTCCAGCCAGGGTCACCCACCACAGCACCATCTGAGCATGTGTTGCATCTGACAGATAAGGTAAAATGGATGGTTGGGCCCACAAGTGAAGTGTGATGACATTTATGTTGCATATAGTAATCTAGAGGTGAGCATAATTACTTGATCAATGAGAGATATGTTTTCCCTGCTTGTCTTGAGATCTTTAAATGCGTTTTCAATCAATATGCTTTGACCACTGTTTTAAAAGTACAAGCTTGCTTTACCTTTCCTTTGACATCAAAGGATAAAATAGTGTTTCTTGACAGGCATGCAGAACATGTAGGTTCAGACACCACACAGGAATGATTTGGTATTTAGTACAAACTACCTCCCAAATTTTGCCTCATGGAAAAGATTACTTTTTCCTATCTTTATAAAGCAATTCAGAACCTTGCACCTTTTCAAGTCTTGTTACTGTTCCATTTGTCTCTGTGCAGTAGCCATGAACTTCTGGCTACAATTTCTTTCCCATATGTTGTGGTTCGAGAATGTGCCTGGTCTTGATAGGAACATTCTGTCCTATACATCTACCTGTTCTTTTAGGTTTACCTTCCTTAATCCCAAAGCAGTGGCACCATTCCTTCAAAGCAATGAGTTTGTCTTGGTCTCCATCGCACTCTTGGAAGAAACGGGTTATGCAATGTTCCATGGGAACAAGGGAGGCTCTCAAAGGCGCGAGCTCAGAGTGTGTTAATAATCTGAAAGAAAGAGGGCAGATATGTAGAGCTGTGTTTCATTTAGAAATCATAACGATCATCTAAAAGCTTAGATCATCTTTGGAGATGACTACAGTGGCTTTAACAGATGCCCCAGTGGATTATGTTGTGGTGCTTCTGTAGTAAATCTGTCCCAGGTCACTATGATGACATAATACCTGATAAACTAAAATGTTTTAACCACGATTTGTTCACTAACATTTTCTTCTTGAACAAGTATTGCTGTGACTTGTTCACAACACATCAGTTGTGGAGTTTTGCTGTCAATCCTCAGGAGACCAAGCTTGCAAAGATGCTCAGCTATGTTCTAAGATAGTAGGTGTGGTCAGAATGAGGTATTGAGGGACCTGCAGCCTTCAAACATGGATCCCCCCACTGAGTGTCATAACCAAAAGCCTGACATCTGAGTCATGTTCTCAAGAGCTGTGGGCTTCCTATGAACTGTGACACGAGTGCTGTATTACCATATCGGCTCCTTAAACTGAGAGACTTATGTAGTAATAGTTGAAAACTATGGGTACCTCACTAGGGAATTATTGCTGACAGGCCTCTGCCCTTTTAGCCTGTTGCTCTTAGATTCAGTAATAACAGGAGCGCATGAACCTTTTCTTCAGGGCATTAGCAGCTATTAAAATGCTGTAGAGCTTAGGGTATAATACAGGATGATTATGAAAAGCAACAGGATAGCATGTTCTGACCCAACACATGCCTCCAGCAAAACAATGAGAGAAGTTCTGTGTTAGAGATGAGTGCCTCCTTAGAAGGAGGGTGATACTGGCTCTGATCAGCTGGCGGGCTGGCCTGTATGTAGGGAAGCATTTGAGTGGTTTAGAAAAGTAAACCAGCCTGAGCTTAAACACCAAATTGGAATGGAACACAAATTTTTTTTTTTTACCTGTCAACAGGGTGCTGATCGAGCTGATAAAACTGCCAGTGCACAGGGTACACATACATGTGATAATTTTTCTCAAAGTCATGCAGGAGCAGCTCAACTGCGTGGTCACCAGCCATGAGGCGCTTGTCGTTCTGGTAGATTTTTTTGACCTGAACACAACAGAAAAATGGAGATTATTTTGTTTAGGGATGAAGATCTGTCCTGAAAAGAACTATCCAGCAAGGAGGTGGTTTGGAGAAATGAAACTCAATAAAATACCACCAGGTAAATGGGTTTTAGTGTTTGTGACCATGCACAGCATGAAAAACTTGCCTCAAGTAGTCCAGGTGATTTTTGTTGCTGTCTGTATGAACTTTGGCAGTAACTAGAAAGAAAGTGAAATTCCTATGGCCTAATCATCAGACTCTGCTAAGCAGGGCAGTAGCCACAGGTTGGTAAGAGATGAAACCAGTTTTATCACATCTGTTGATGTTCTGTCCTGAGGCAAGGTAGGTCAGTGTAACATGGTAACTGTGTAAGTCATCTCTGGTGGTGTTCAAGCATATTTTGTATAAACTTGATGTGTCCTACTGCATGTAGCTCCCACTCCAGAGTTAGAGCAGCCCAGGTCTTGGTTTAACTTAAAATATTTTTTTCTAACAGTTATGGCTTTTTAGGTGGTTATGGCATCTATATCTTCAAAAACAAATTACTGTTGTCAATTCATTTGTCATAAATCCTTCCCTAAAAAAAAAAAAAGCCCAATGGTAACATACTTCCTCCATTTTAAGCCAATGTAGTGTGATGGTGCAGGTCTACTGGATGGTAGAATGAAGGTCTTTTCTGTTAAAACTGAGCATCAGGCTTGATATAGCCCTTGAATATGATGGTGTAGAGGGACAGTGCATGTGTCTGGATTGAAAAGTGCAGGTGATACCAATAACTGTTGAGTCCAGTTTCAGGCACTTCTGAATTGATGGCCCAGTACAAGGTGCATCTCAGATGGACAGAAGAGGACCTGCTTTTGGTCAGTCTGCGGCAGGGATCCTCTGCCGCCATAAGGGTCCCCTCAACTCTCTACTGTAATTCTGTCTGGAATCATACTGTGTGACTGCCCAGTTGCTCAGTCTCATGAGGTCCTTGAGCAGTTTTCTTCATGACACGTCCTTCCTTTGCATACGTGTGCATTGTCAATAGAATTTGTCCCCTACCACCTTCTTCCAGGTCACTTAATGAAAGCTGAATGGCACAAGTCCAACTCATGGGATGGGACACGTGAGCTCTTGGCTGGCTGTTCCCTTTTATTCTGTCTTTTAGTTAGTTATTCATACAAAGACCTTCTATTTTATGGCTGCTTAGTTACCTCAAGTCCTTTGGAAAATGGCATTGATTGCGTGAACTGGGTCATCCTTATCTATCTATTAGCTGATCTTTCCAAGAGGTTTGTCACAGAGTATTTCCGTGAACAGAAGTTGTTTCGTTACTTCTCAAGCAAGCAATGTGTATCGAGGTGTGCACTAATTCTGACTTTTCTGCCTCTTCCTTGTAGACACTGACTTCAAAATAGTATGCTTGGCTTGCGTTTGCTTGAACAAAAGGAACATTCATAGCAGAAATGTCTCGGCTTAAATGAGTGTGAGGAGACATGTGAGCTAATTGTGAATCAAATTGAGTCTAAATTACCTTAACCAGAAAGGGGATGCTGATAGGAAATGGGAAAACTTGTTAAGATGTGAATCACCTTTTTTCCCATGGTTAGTCTGGCTCTAGCAATGGAACTGCATGGTTTTATTTGAAAAGGATTGCTGACCTTACTCCTTTGCTTTTCAGTTAGAAATCCAGAGGTATCCAGATCACGTTCATAATATTGCATAAGGATGTTTTTGAGCCAGTCTCGCATCCGGAGGGGGAACTGATCCACTTCATAATCAGTACAGTGGGGGATGTCTGTTCCAAACAGGAAAGCTTTTGTTAACAAGTGATCTGTTAAGTCTCCATTCCAGCTTTTCTGAGCCAAGTTAGATTTATTCTCACTAGCAAACTTCCAGCAAGCTTAAAATTGACAGAGCTGTTAATACATAAAATTGGGAATGTGGCTAATGGATTCAATTATAAATGTACAATTCTTTGCACAGGCTTAACCAGTTGTGCAAGCCACAGTCTTTATATATGTTATCAGTCAGTTGCATGGAGCAGAGAGCTCTCAGCTCAAGGAATAGTATAGCTGAGAGTGCACTTTCCTCCCAGGGTATGCAGCAATTGAAGAGCTTGGAAATCAGTTCTGGCTTTTAGATCCTGACTTCTGCATTTGGCGTATCAGTAGTTTTTTGGTGTGCTTTTTCTTTTTTTTTGTGGTGTTTGTTTGTTTTTTAATTTGACATTTTAGTTTAATAATTGGCTGTTAAATACTAGATTTCTGGTCAAGGTATTAAAAAAGCATCTTCAGATACTACAGCAATGGGAGCATGTAAGAGTGCAGAGGGAAGACAGGGTTGATGACAAATTGCTGTAAGCATAGGAGCTATGTCTTTAGGATTCAAATGCTCAATACCCTTAATTATAGAAGTGACTTTTTACACATGCTTAGGGTTTGAAGGTCTTAATTAACAGATAATTGATGCAGAAGAGGGGAGAGGACAGGAAGAAAGCAGATAACTTTGGGCTAGCTGCTGGTTAAGTCTACTGGCTCTTTATATGTAGATGAAGTCTTCATAAAAAACCCAAACCTTACATTTGCAGGAGCCCATATAGTCTAGGTGCAGCTGGCGTCCCATTTTTGTCCCTTCAAGTCTACATTTGGTGCCAAAGAGTTGACATGTGCCATCATAAGTCTTATTATCCGTACCGCAAACCTAGAGGAGGAGTGAAAAACAAAACCAACTCCACCACCACCACTGTGTTAAGAAAAATTCTGGTCACTCATATTACAATCAATCATTATTTACACTAGATATGTACTAGTGTTCGGTATATGCTCTGAAATACCAAATGGATAAATGGGACTTTTAGTGACAGGTAAAAGCTGTGATCCCTGAGAGACTAAGTGAAGTCAATCACTTTAGGTACTACATAGCTGCATATTTTCATATTATTCTCAAGCTATAGTCAGTGAGTTTTGGTACTTTATACTTCTACAGCTTTTTTGGGAATTGCCCAAACCCACTTGCATGCTTTTTAGGGTAGAATTATTCTAAAAACTAGCAGTGGAATGTGTTATTTTGTAAACATTTTAGTTGGCTTCCCCCCACACTGTGCACTGAATAAAATACTTACATGCTCATAGTCTTTGGTGGAAGGGCAAGCAGCAGGATCTTGGCAAATACAGCTGGGTTTCCCTTGTTTGTCCGCATGGCAGACTTTACCTCTTTTGCAGTGGAAGTTCCTGCATGGGTCTGGTGATCACAGTGAGGAGGGACTGTTAGGAGGGGATGGGATGAAGCCAAGTTTTTCTGTCAGGTACTACTGACAGTCAAAGCAAAATACAGCCCAATATTCCCCAAGAAGTCAAGTGCTTTTTGCAAGTCTGTTAAAATGCAGCTCGAACTTGTACTGAATAAAGCAAGACGAACTTAAAATGAGGATGTTTGTGAGACTTCTGGCAGTCCCAGCTTTGAGTTGGATGGGGAAATAAATTTCTTAAAAAGCTATTTCTTCTGCAAGGACTGACACGCACTTCCAGCTTCCTTTAGTAAAACACATCCCATCTGTCCTTACTGAATCCAGCACTGACACTTGTCCCACCCCTAGCTGAATTCAAGCTACTGTTCTGAAACAGAATGGTTTCAATGCACGGTAATTCCCATTCCTGTATAACTGATGCTAACCTGTGCACTGTCTACAAATGTTTTTCACAAACAAATGAGTAAATCCAAGGGTGTATGGAGTGGATTCTCTGGGAACATAACTGTGATGCAGGATTATGCATAAGCACAGTTCAGTCATATGAAATCACGTGCTGCCAAAGGCAGAAAAGAAATGCAGACCAGCAAATTCCCCAGCCGCAGAGAGCAGGCAGTTACATGTTGGCTTTGCTTGTGGCTTACCCAGGAGAGCCTCCTCACTCCCGTGGCTTGCACTTTCCACCTCACCATAGGAACTGCCTGTAGTCTTGACCTGCACAGTCACAGAGACATAGGCAGAAATTACAGTAAATCTTGGCAAGAAAAAAATACTTGAACAGATTTTTTTCAGGCACAAATATAGAGCGGACTGAGGTGGTTTGCTTGCTCTGCTTGCAGCAGAAACAGGTTGCTATGGAAAATGCATGAGAAGTGCAAGAAGCCTCTGGTAGGATTAAGGTGCTCTGTTATTTGGAAAAAAAAGAGTAGGAGTTAAAGAGGGAGGAGCTCAGTAAGGCCTGAGAACCTGGACATTCTGCAGCACTCAACATACAGCAGTGTAGTACCTTGACGCTGGCAGAACTGGTTTTTTAAGTCTTGCACCGGGGCGGGAACTGCCTCTCTACAGTGCTTGGGAGCAGCAACACCATGAGCTGCCAGGCCAGACTCGTGAAGCAGGAGGAGAAGGGAAGGATGCATCTTCAGTTCTGACCGTCTTGTGCTCTGGGGAGCTGCCTGCCCTCTCTCAATTGAATGCCTTCTATAATTTTTTTAAACATTGCAGATCTTTCTTTAACAGCCATAGGAAGACTCACTCCTTTCTCTTGAAGAACACCCCTGATAGTCCACTGGTTGTCTAATGATAGACCAGGGTGCGGGATATCTGAATGCAACATCCTTTTCTGTCTGAAAGGACAAAGCCCACATCCTTCATCTTGTGGGAAAGTGCACTAGTCACTAGGATGGTAGTTATTCTACATCTTGCCTTTCCAAGCTTTTCACTTTTGTATGGTAGTGTTTAAAATCTTTGGGAGAGAGGAGTGGACAGGCTTTTCTACTTGGCTTGAGACTGGGTTCCAAGTTTTGTGTTTGTGTATCCATATTTATTTAAATGTTTCATTTCACAGCCCGTTGGGGCTGGAGCTCTTCCATGGGTTATGCTCACCTCCTTTCTGGTACAATTCATCTAAATGTTGTATGTGAAGTGACACAGCATGAACCAGGTGAATAGCAAATAAAAGGGGAGATGAGACTTCTGCATATTAAGAAATAATTACATCTGTTTTTCTCCAAAATCTCCTGTCAATCATCAGGAAGTGAAATTTGGGACTGGGTCCCATCCCTTCCTCCCTGGCTTTTTGTAGTGTTTAAACTTTATTTTAAAGAGAATTTACCTTATCTTCACTTTCCATTGAATTCATGCTCTGAACAGAGCTACTCATTTCCAGGTGTTGTCCACGGTCAGAATTTGGTGGCTCCTGGTCATTATCATCGTGTTCAGAGTGAACAAGGTCTTCAATCTTGACATCTTGGTAATCCTTGGTTTCTCTGTGGACTGCAGTGTCTTCCTCAGTGGTTACTTCCCCTTCATGCTCAGTACTGGTGCTCTCCTGGTCGTTGTTCTGGATTCTCTCATCTTCCTCATAAGCTGCTTCTTTCCAGGTATTGCTGAGATCTTCCCCACCATCAACATCACCACTGTCATGACCATCATCATCATCAACATTACTGTCCTCTGTATCTTGTCTTTTCACCACTGTGTTGTGATCTTTCTGATAGTTTACTTGAATATTGTCTTTCCTCTCTTGGCCTTGGTGTTTGTCATCCTGATCTTTGTTATGGGTTTTTTGAGAGAGGGGAATTTCTTCTTCATAGGGCTTTTTCTGGCTCTTCTCCCTCTCTTCTTCCTCTAGGTCAAATTTCTCACCATGTCTCTTGGTTATCCGAATTGGTTGACTGGAATCTCTCACGATTTCATCAGATTGCATACTGTTTTCATTTTGCTGCCTTTTGTGTTGGCTACCTTGGTTTGTCTGGTGGCCTTTGTGCTTCGTATCTCTGTAATCAGCTTCTTCACCCCATTCCTCATCATCATCTTCCACATCTTCATCACTGTCACTGTTTTTTTCAGATAGGCCAACCATATTTTTATTATATTTCCACGTGTTATGCTCATGATCGAGACTCAGGGCATCCACTGGATTTTCTGCATTGCCCAGGACATGTTGGTTGGCAGTGTTGCTGTGCTTCTCATGCCTCCTGAACTGGTAATGCTCAGAGCTGAAGTGTTCTCTGCCACTGCCTCCAGGCTCACTGTCCTGGCTATCAGCCAAACCTGGTTTATTGTGCTGTGCAAGGAAATTGATGCTTTTTAGGGTGTTTTTCACTTGATGATCACTTCCATTTCTTCCTTGTTTTCTAGAGGTCAGGGACTCGTCCCTGTCCTCAGTGTCTGGTACTGACACCTCTGCTTTTAGATTTTTGTGACTGAGCAGCAAATCACCCTTGTCTACATACCCTGCATTCTCTTCCTTTGGGTCGTCAGGATGAATATCTTCAGTCTTAAATAAAGAATTAACAAGTAGATTAATCTTATTGGAAGTCAATATAAAGTCATTTTGCCTTGTATTGCAAAGCATGGCACTGACTGTTTTCTTTGTAAATGTTCCTTTTAAGCTAGCCTAGAGCATGAAATTCACAGCTGATATAATTTCCATTTCTCAGCAGGTTTGTTTCTGTCCCTTCTTTTATTGCTTGAGTTTCTGAAGAGTCTACGCAACTCTAAGATCTCATAGGAGATAGTTGGATATGGGTATCTTGTGAAATCTGAAACTACTTAATTAGTAATTTAGTGCCATACCTTCAGGCACTTGTAGACTGCAGTAATTATGACTTACCTCAGAGAAGACTGATGTGATACTCATCTTCCTACACAGTGAAAGGAGAGGTCTGGGAAAAGATGGGCACCTTTGCAAGGTGTTGTGGTAGTTACTTCTAAGGAGTGTGCTGCATCTTAACTATTTCTTAACCAACGTATTCGTCTGCTTTCTGTCTGATATACCATTGCTTCCTAGCTGAAGTTGTCAGGAACTATTATGTTTGGTGGCAGCTACTGTATCATAAGCTCAGTAGCAGGAGTCACTGTCAAACCAATAGCAAAACTTCAGTGGAAAAGGTTCAAATGCTTGAGTAGAAAGCAGGTACTAAAATGACTGTTAGCTCTTGCTGTAGCAATTGCCTTTCTGCTGCTGTTAGCCTCGCAGCAGCTGTTGGGTGAGTACAGGTACTTCCAATAGCAGCAACATTTGATGTGTTTCTGAACAGCACCTATGGATGTTCAGTGTTGCTTATTGCTTACTACAATATAGCATCTGATGCTGCTTTTCGTTAAAGCTTGGGGAGAGGTGTGTGTGTGTTATAAAGATGAGACCTTCTCAGTGCCCAGGTTGCTGGAAGAGCACTTCCTTTAGTGTGGGCAGTCATGACTGCTTGAAAACAAACACTCCACTAACAAATACAAAACAAAAGGTAGGATTAGAAATATTAATTTGGCTCTTAGCAGATCAGCCATGTCCTATATCCCAGGGTCAAGGTGGTATCTGAGTGTTTTACAAGTTTCTTTTGCCTAGTATACTTGTTGATGCAGGAAAAGTGCCAGGCAACTGTGTTATTTCCAACTCTAACTTTTTGAGTAAAAGATTATATATTTGTTCAGATCTAATAGAAAATCAGTGAATAGCTTTTCCAGATTAAATGCATATTTCTTGAAAACCTTATTAAAAAGTCATCTATGCGTTACCAAGCATCTCAAGCTGATACTAAAACATTTGAAAATTAAGTTTGAAGAACAGGGTTTTTTACATGTGTGTTTACGCACTGCTGTGTACAGCATATTATATATCTTTAAGCAAAAAATCAGTTTTCTGTTCCAGGGCTTCCAGTTCTATGAAGTTAGAAAATATAAGGCAAATCAGCTATTAAGACTGTCTATTACGGGTGCCTGTAATTGAAGCAGTAGTTTGAGAAAGATGTAGCTCATGTCCTGACAGGAAGCCTTGTTATGTGTCTGGATGTGGCTTTCAGCTGCTTTTTGTTACAGTATTGTCTCTAGGATAAAATAAACTTATAGAACTCAGTTGCCTGTGAAGATACTTGGGTCTCTTAATATAGTGGTACATTTCAATCCATGTAGCTGTAATTAGCTACTGCTGGGGGACATCCCACCTTTGATAGATGTTGCATATTCCATTGGAACATATGATTTGTTGGATATTGCAATGTTTTGTTTTGATGCAAGTGTCTTCTCTATGAGTTGTTCCTGGGAGATAGCTGTAGGCTGCAAACTACTGTTAATACCATAATTTTTTCTGCTGGATACTTCATTAGGAAAAGTTAATTTTTTGGTTTTCATGATGGAGATCACCATTTGGATTGACAAGAAATGCATCTGGAAAGCTACACAGAGTCGGGTATAATTCATAATTAAAGAAAAAAAATAGCACGCGAGTTGGAATTTTGCATTTATTACTACAAAGCATGATCTGAATTTAGCTGTTCCAAAACATTCATTGGCCTGGAGCCAACAGCCATCTGAACCACAAACACTCACCAGAATGGTGCAATAAGAAGGATTTTTAATTTGGGTCAACCATGAATGCAAAATTGGCATTAGCATGCGTATGTGGCATAGGGCTGCTGAAGTTACCTGTGTCATGACCATCAGGGCTGTATATCTGTCATGTCAGCCACAGTGTACTTTTCCAAGATGAGCTGTATCTAATTATCTGTATTGTGAATAATGAAACATGGTGGCTAGCATTTAATGGTTGAGACTGCATATGATCACTTGGTGTGATAAATTCTTGTTTACTGTAGGAGCAATAAAGAACGTTTTCCAGGTTTGTTTTCCCTTTAAAGAACAAGAAGAGTACCTTTTCTGGATTTTTCTGCCCATGGTTTCCAAGCTGGTAGTTTAAGGTATGGGTCTAGAATAGATAAATATAGTCAGTGTCTGCATGTAAATAAAAATCTTGTATAGGTCAGTGGGATAACATAGAGTATCCGGAGAACGGGAAATTAAGTGCCCAGTAATAATAACATGATGAGGACTTACTGGAATAGCAAAAGCTGATCCTACAAGACAAATGAAGAGAGCTACAGCCTTCATGCTTTTCAGATCTCACAGAGGACGACAGTTAATGGTACAGTGGTAGGGTTTAGAGATTTCCTTTCTGAAAGCAACATGAAAAGAAATGAAGTTAGAATTTGGGAATAATGGTCCAGAAACAACTGATGGAAGCAATGTCATGGATGCTGTAACTTGCTTAGTCTGAAGACCCAAAGAATTTCCACGTAGTGCCCATTTGTATGTAAACTCACACATTAGAGCAGTTTATCTAGAAGACATTTTGGTCTTCATTCTTTTACAGGACTTCAGCTGTATGCTGTGTCCACAAACTCTGGTGGCATTACTGAAAGGCAGGGTTATGAATATACATAGGTTCAGCCTGGTAAATCTTTATCCAGACTTCTGAGGTGCTACTTTATGGAAAATATCCCTTTTTATTTAACTATGAGGGGATGCCTGTTTGTGGCATCTCTGTGGCTAAGGTGTCTCCTGGCTTGCTCTCCTTTGTGGCTGTAGTAGGAAGAATTAAATGGTGATGTTCCACTACTCATCAGGTCTTGGAGCCCAGAAAATGCTGTCTGGGCTTCTTGACACCTGAGTGCAGCCGTGCTTTGTAAGCCACAAAACCAACTCTGCTGCACAGGAGTGTGTGAGATGGATGGCTTGAAGAACACAAAATGCATTAGGAATTTCTTCAGCTGATGATAATATCCTCATGTGGGTGAAAGACAAGCAACTCATTTTTACCTCAAATGTGGCCAGCAAATTTCCTCACTTTTGCAGTGCACATGAACTGGAAGTTTCTATGGCTGTAGCTGCATCACTGGGAAAAGCAAAAATAAGCAAATCACATTATTTCTGTTTCTCCTTTTTTTTTTTGGGTGTTTTTTTTTTTTGGTTAACTCAAACTTTCTTATTATTTTAATTTTCTTCTTGTTCTCCCTGCCCCCCTTCCTCCTCCCCCCACTTCATATGGAATCAGTAGGATTTTCAATCTGCTTCTGTTTCTGCTCTCATTCTGCTGGCTGTTCTTCCTTGGAAATTGTCTTCTCAGTCTTCACTTCCTCTTGCTCTTTAAAATATTTTCATTTTCCACCTAACATATGCCCTTCTTCATTGCTTCCTCCTTTCCTCATGAAACACATTATCACAGTGTCCTTAGTTGAAGAACATCTTGTCTTTTGCTGGTTGAACTGCTTGTGGTATGAAGAAATTGGCAGTGATTTCAGCCAGTTCGGTCAACCATATTCAGTCACGTGAGGCTCAGGGTGTGGCTTTAAAATGTTGCTCACCCATATGTTTTTTCTTGGGGAGGTACCCAAAATCCCAAAAGGAGAATTCCAGGGGAGCTTGTGTTTATAGGAGCCAGAATGGTGAAGCAAGGACTTTGAGCATTACATTGATTTTTGGTGTAGAAGCTTGCAAAAACTCATCCTGGTTACTGCTGTGCTTAGACCTGAAGTGTACACTTTGGAAGATCCCTGGGTTACACATTATTTATTGGTAATATCTTTTAGTTAATAAAGAGCAAAATACTTAATTAGTGGAGCATACCTAGTATGCAAACAATTTTTTCTTGCAGTTTACTGATTTAGTTCCCCAATTATCTCTTACCTAATTACCTATTATCTCTTTGGCATCCAGAGTTAGTTGTTTAAAATATTTTCAGTGGGAAAGACAGAATAAAACAAAAGCCATTAATGAGCATATGCAAAATGCTTCACTGGACTGTGTATGGGCAGTCACTTCAGATTAAGGCAAGATTTGTTAGACTGAGGGTCCTGCAGGCAACTTGCCAGAAATGCAGGGGCATAATCCAGTGTCATGTATAGCCCTAAAAACTATGTACTGTGCTTCTGAAGGCCTGGCAAGTGACTGAGGAACAAGGTATTTGAATTAGGTAGTCTTGATTTCTCTTTCTCTCTGCTCCTGGTGAACAACACAGCTCTGGGCATGTCACTTAACTGAGTTTCCTTTTTAAAAAATCTCATTTGTCATCTTTCTTTTGGTAAATTAGTTTGAGAGCTATAAACTAAAAGCTGTGCATGTTCTATTTTATTTATAGTTACAATTTTTGCCTTTGGCTCTGTCACTGGCTGTGAAAGTTGGCTCTGCCACCTTTGTCCAAATAATGAAAAAGTGTTTGGACTACATGTGAGTTAAAGTGGCGGGACAGGGCTTTTTTCTCTTAGTAACTAGCCCACAGTGGTCCATAGGAAGCATAAATCTTTAATGATTGGGGAAGTCTGACCACCTTGAATGGAGTATAGGACATCATCTAGTTGAGTATCCTTTTTTCCACTCACCATAGTACAAATGGGTTGCAAAGATTTAGAATGTTTCCTCATGTAGGATAATCTGCTCCAAACATCAAGTAGCATTTCAAAACGCACCCTCAAACTGTAATGCATGTGCAAGTATTGCCAGTGCTAATTCCTGGTTTTTGCCTTTCTGAATATGGAAGCAATACTAATTCCTGTATTCCTTGCTCCTTTCAGAGCAAGGAGTTTTGGGGTTTAGAAGGTGCCTGGTAATGGACCTGACCACTCCAAGTTAACAGTATGATTTTGTGTCTCCTTCCTGTGATGCCAGTCCCCCTGTGCAGCCAGTCCAGGGAGCAGTCTGGGGCTCTTGGCTGGAAGCAGTCAGGCAAGTTTGACAGCTGTAGTCACAAAGACTTTTTGTCAATTCTGACAGTTCTCATGAAGGGAGAGCAGCAGGGGCAGTTGGGACAACTGTCAGAAAAGCTGCAAAGTCAGTCACAACAGCCACTTCAACAGGGACGAAACCCAAAAATCTTTGTATGTTGGCCTTTGGTTACTCCTGTCCTCCAAGGCTGAAAGGAATGTTTCTGTTGGTGTCACTCCATGTTCCGTTAGGCTCCAGGGTGTGGTTGTGTAATACACCCAGACCTTCTGCCAGAATCCAGGAGAACCTTTTTGCTTGCCACACACAATCAATGTGAAAGGCTTTAGGTGATGTGATGGAGCAGAAGCCAAGGGATTTGCAACTTGAAGGGTAAAGCTATTAGTGAGGGTGAAAGAAAAGCCACAAGGAACTCTTCCTTTTTGCTGCAGAGGTTGTGGCTCATGGCAATGGGATTTTTGAACTTGCTCTTTTAGCCTTTCATTGTTAGAGAGGAAAGGTCATCTTTGCTGAAGTGATAGAATAGCCAGCCTGAACAGGTGCAGAGATAAGCAAGCTCTTGTGGGTTGTATGTAATATATGGCAATTAAGATGATGGTGATGGGAGAAATTAAGCATTAACTTATTGTCATATGATGCAAGGATCTACATTGTGACATTTACTTTTTTAACACTGAAATGTAAATGTGAAGACACTTTGTTCTTGCTTTAATTTCCAAATTTGTCTTACAGAACAGAATTTCTAAAACCAAGCTTTTGTAACCTGTGAGATTAATAGAACTGTCAGTCAAGAACCATTACACAAGAAGCTATTTTAAAAGCGAAGCACACATCCCCCTGGAGAAATCCAGGCACTGTACTCTGCAGGAAAATTTGTAGGAAAACTTAGCCAAATGATGAATACGAATTTCTTTAATATGTGGGTCTGTGGGTGGTGGTTTTTTTGTTGTTGTTTAAAAAAAAAAAAAAGAAATAAAAAAGAAATGAGGAATTCAACAATACTTCAGCTTGGCATATTGGGAAAGCAATACTAACTCCAGCCCTTTTTCAGGCTTGGAAAGAAGAATGTTTTGCCTGAAATTTGGAGAGGCAAAATCTCTGAGTCATTCATTCTATCACAGAGGGTTCCAGCAGATACATGTAGCTCAGCTTGAAATGAAAGGAAAAAAAAAAAAAGCTTTTCTTCATGTGGATTTGATAATTACTCTGAGTAAACAACCCCTGAATGACCCTTTTTCAGAGGATAGTACACAGCTGCTGAGCTGAGATGGAGCTAAGGGTACCATGGTGCACTTAGTCTTACTGAGTGTAGACACAGTGGGCCATGTTAGACAGCTCCAAGGTAGGATCCTGCACAGCAAAGTGTGTCCAGCTCATGAGAGCCCTTGCTGGGACTTGAGCAGAGCTGCTCTATGAAGAGGATTTGCCTCTCTGAGCATGGGCTGCATGCAACAGCCCTGCATTGTCACCTGAGGGCCTGCTGGACATCAGCCCTTACAGCCTGTGACCAGACTTAGAGAAGTGTATGATGGGGTAACCGAATCCTCCAATACATCAGAAGGTTTTAAAACATTGAATGTTGATCTATCTACTTTGCTGAACTTGCAGGCAGTAACAATTTCCCCTCCAGTAAGGAGAGCTGGGAAAGTGGACCACAAGTTAAACATCAGTTTAAACTTAAGGTAAGAGCACAGAAAAAGTGCCACTTAGAGGTTCATGATTGTCTCCTGCTTGGAAATCCAAAGGCTGTAACTCAACAGTTCAGGTTTTAGCTGAGATGACTGCTTGTGTCCTTCAGTCTTCAGCTGTGGAGACTACTGCTCAGGGGTTATTTCATGCATGGTTCTACAGTTGCTGGCCTCTCCTGGAAGTCAGGGACACTACTTGTGAGCTTAGCCCTGACAGGAAGACTGCACAAGGACTGACATGCTAATAGTGCCAACAGTCATTTGAAATACTGATCTATGACATTATTTTTGTCTAGAAGGCTTGAAGGGATGGCACCTGGCATGCCTGCTAGTCTTGTCTGTCCTCAGCTGTGCTGTACCACATGCATTTTGTACACCAGCCCAGCTCAGTCACCCAGGAATCTCACCAGGGCTCACGCTTTCCTGTTGCTCATAGCAGGAAGTCTGTGTCTCTAATAAAAAATCAGAGGGAATTTCAAGAATACATGAGATGCTAAGTGCAGCCTTTCCTGCTCTCTCTGTATTTTGATTTGGCATTGTTGTCAGCCACCGAAATAACAACCCTCTGCAGCTTCGACCTAGCAGTTTCTCCTGTGCTTTGAAATGCCACCCAGAAGTGATTAACTTGCAAAGGCTGTGTCTGAAGGTGAAAAATGCCTCATGTTTAACAAAAGAAATCATGGAGACCGACTTACTTTCAGCTCTAGCATTGGCAGAAAACTGCACAGGCTTTTGTTGTTAGACTTGACTCTAGAGGAGGAAGTTGCCCAATCCCCTGCCATCTCTAATGAGCATGGGTGTTGTCTAGCAATGAGAAAAGAGATCTGGAAGACGACAGGTCAGCTATGGAACTCAGTTTCCAATTGTGTAGGATGTGCATGAATGCCCATTTCATGAAGATGAGAGGTGGGTAATAAGCTTTTGTAAAACCTTAAGTCAGGTGATGTTTTAAGACACTGATTTTCATAATTATTAAAATGGCAGAGAAGTTTCAGAATTGAGCTTTCACTCATGTATCTCCAAAATATCCTTAAGAGGCCATGTAATGTGATTTTCTAAATTGCCCCGTTGAGACTTTTTTGGACTGCAATAAAATTGGATGTCTTGCAGTTATTGTAAAAAGTCTCTGCTTGGTGCCACACCAAGCTTGTTAGCAAGAAATGCTGATGCCCGTGTCCTCACTGGTAAATGCTGTAAAGATGTAGTCCTCATAGCCAGGTGGTGATCACAGCACTAATACTCTGGCTGGCTGGAGTTTTGTGTACAAGGGGAAATTAATGAGTGTAGAAACAGAGTATTCTCCATGCAATGTCTGTTCTTTCAATAACCAAGATGCACACATGATACTCTTAAATTGCAACCGGTACAGCAATTTCTTACATCTAGCTCTGTTTCAAAAGCTCTGGTGAGAGTGTGTACATATACATGTATAAGCTGGTTTATATGAGTACATATAGAAAAATAAAGGACAGAGTTTGAGGCAGATATCCAAGTAAAAGAAGAGATTGTAATAAGAAAATAAATATCAAAGCATAAAACTATTCCACTTATTCTATAGCAGTGAATAGGTGCTAATGAGAATCGATCCCTCTGATGCTTACAGGGCTTTGGGCAACCTGGTCTAGTGGAGGGTGTCCCTGCCCATGGCAGGGGGGTTGGAACTAGATGACCGTTAAGGCCCCTTCCAACCCAAACCATTCTATGGTTCAATGCTACAAGTTTCACAGCCGCAAAAGCCATCGGCCATAAGTCCTTGATGACTGAATGTAAAAAAAAAAAAAAAAAATATCAAAACAACAGTATTTCAGGACACGTTAAAACAGTTTTTAAGTAAGTAATTCACATTAACTTAATTGTTTGCTCTATTATGCTTCCCTTCTGCTATTTGATTTTACTCTCTACTTGTTGAGATCTGAATTTTTAGTTTGTGGTGTGTTTGGATTAAGATTCCTGAACTGATATTACAGGAGATTGTGACAAGTGTTGGGAAATGAGGTCACACCGTGGCTTTCAGTTGGTGTTCAGTATGCTTCTGCAAGAGGCAGGCATTTTGCTGCCTTGACTCTTGTTGACCACCGCATAATGCTTTATCGTTTTTCAGGATAACAGGGAAAATAGTGGTCCCAGCAGTAAGGTAAAGGTCATCTTCCTCAACACAATAACTATACAGTGTTCTCTCTTATAAAGAATGTTTCTTCCCGTTCTCAGCATAAAGGTCTGAAATGACTTATCTTTAAAGCAAACAACAATACCCTATGAAAGTTTCAGCTATTTCAAAATAAGTGAAAAAATATTGCAGAGGGTTAGATACAAGACATTCTAAGGTTTTAATTAAAAATAAAGAAGAAACAGTACCATAGCAGTAGAAGAGGTGCTCCTTCTTGCCTAGCACTGATGAACTGGAAATCCTTGAGCCTTGCAAAATCTTCCGCTTTTCCTGTGAGATATTTTGGTGTCTGACATGGACTCTCTCAGCAACTGTGTTCTGCTGTAAGCTTCAGTGAAGGAAGATGATGCTGTATGGGTCTTGGTAAAACTAAAGGAAACAGTCTCCTAGGCTTCCATGGGATGAGGCGGGGGTAATGGGCTAGCATAATTCTGCTGAATTAATTGAATTGGAAAGACCATTCAGTGTTCACAGGCTTTGGGCCAGCGGAGCTCAGCCATTGTGTGGGAAGGACATATTTAGTCTTTTGTGGAGAGGGGAGCCAAAGGGAGCAGGTGCAATCATTTCTGCTGCATTGGCTGGCCCCAGAAGAGCTGAACTAAGGGATCAGCTGGGGCAGTCATGACTGTGGGCCTGGGGGAAAGCAAAGCACAGAGCATGCTGGTCCTTGCTAAACTCAGTTTTGTTTCAATATACTGTACGTGGCATGTGTAAGCCTGTAAAAGTAAGAATTTAGAGGAGTGAAGAATGAAGGTGTAAATGAAAAATGTAAAAAAAAAAAAAAACCAAACCCAAAAATAGGATCAATTGGAGAGTCTTGCATAACTCCTAGGAGTTAGCTATTTTGAAGTTGTTGCCATGGCTGTGCTGTTTGATAGTGATGGTGCAGAGCAAGCTGGTGGAAGTGTGAAAATCTCTAAAAGTGGTGTCTGCCTGTAACAGATGCTTTGTGGCTTCTGGTTTTGTAATGATTTAGTATTAATGAGTTTAATCTTTCTTTTAATCTTTCTTTTTTTTCTTCTCATTTCATTTTTCCGTAACATGCCCCTCCTGAACTGGAATTCTTTCTGGAAGGCTCTCAGGTCAGAAATAGTGGAGTGGATGCACTGAGGTAAGAACAGAGGTACTTCCAGTAGCGTGTGCGGTAAAGTCAGCAGATCAGGCCTCCAATTTCCTATTCTGCCAATGTCATCTCTTACTAATGAGGACACTTTGTATTTTGTGCTGATGTGATTAGAAGAGAGTTCAAAGTAAAATGAAATAAAGCGTATGAATTGTAAGAATGGTAATGCAAATGCTGGAAATTCAGTCATTTTAGATAACGCTATAACATATTTGGTTTTAAGGTTACAGGTTTAACTAGCTTTACTCTGTTCATCCTAAATGGAAATAGACATTGTGAGGGTGATTAGACAAGATACAGTGAGAAATGTACAAAAATGTACCATGTTTTAGGTGCCCAACTGTGAAGTTTGTTTGTAAAATTAAAAAGGCTGAAATTACAGCTGAGCCCTCTCTCTGTAGACCAAGCCAAAAGTAAAACTTTGACAAAACCCCATGAGAAATTCTTTAAATCCCTTCCCCTTTTATCTCTGCTTCTTTGCCTGGAAACTAATTCATGCCTATTGGAGTTGAAATTCTGCTGGTCTGTCAGCCAGTCAGCGTCTGAAAGGAGCAGCCATAGTTCAGAACTTCCTGTTTGTTTTTTTCTTTTGTTGTGCATTACTAAAAGATGATTGGCTTTATCTTTTCAAAACTGTATTGTTGTGTGCCATAAGCATCCCTCTCTGTTCTATCAGATTCGCTTTACTGGGGGATAAAAGATAAGTGGATTCCTGTGATTTTTAAATATTCCAAGTATGGACAGATCCTCAGCTAATAGAAGGATACTTAGGTGGCTCCCCAGAAATAAGGACAAATACACCAATGCTAATCTTTTACACTAGCTAAGTGTTTAGCTCTCTTTCTCATCAGATTTTCAGATAATGGCTATTAACATTGCTTTGAAATTGTTAATTCACACAAAAAGAAGTGCCAGACTGTGAAGAACTGCAAGAACGTGAAGCTGAAATTTGTAGGGGTTTGAATGTTATTACTGGGAAACATGTATGTGATTTCTAAGCTTTGCCTGTTTCTATGTTTAAACAACTTTCTTGAGACTTACAGGGTGATGAAAATGTTTTGGGTTTGAGGATGTTGAAGGATTATACATTGTTTATCAAAGCTGTTACAAATTTGCAAAATGTTTCATTAACTCAAAATTTCTGGTTTTCCGTTTCACAAAATGCTTCGGCCGAGAAAAGATCCCTGTTTTTTTCTCAGTGTCATCAAGCAGCTTGAGCTTGTCTCAAAGCCATCAGTGCTAGTAAGGAAGCCTGTAGCCAGTCCCACCATGTCAGGTAGGTAATTTTTGGAAACTCTTGCTTTGATGGATTAATAGTTCTCTCCCCAGAAAGAGATGCTGTGCCATTGTGGTAAAGTATGGGGGTGAGGGGAAGCCAAGTAGTTGCTGTACTGCAACTTAGAAATTATTGTTGTGACTGATGAGATGATTTCATTTGGAAAATAAATAATTATATCCTGTCCCCACCTCTATTTTAGTCAGGAGGAAGGACTTGAGCACTGGTGTTTGACAGCTGGATGACCTTTTAGTGAAGTATATGGCTGCATCAGTTCTGACTCAACAAGAGAAGGGCATGGATTCATCTAATGCCGGTATTATGCCAGAGGTCCTGACATCCTGGCTTGATCTTTGTTTTGGCTTCCATTTGTGTTTCAGTGCTATGCTCGTAGCCTGTGTGCTGGATACAGAAATGTGGGATGCATCTCAGCAGCCGTGTCAGTGGACGGACACTTTCTCAGTTTGGTAGACTTTGGACTGAACCCTGATTAAATTAGTTAAGACCAGATATTCCCGAAATTGCCTGATCCACGCATAGCTGTTAGCAGTGAACGTGACAGCTTCCATTAGCATGGGTTTGAGAAGCACTGATGTATCATTGTGATTGCAGCATCAGTGGGTTCCATTTAGGGTTTCTGCTGTACTGTGTGACTGTGGATGCACCTTGCATGAAATTCCCGCTTTCATTTTAGACTTTGGCTCTTTAATTGCAGCCTACACTGTTACAGTGAAGTCGTTCATTATCCAGCAGGAAGGTGGGAAAACTGGATGTGTGGGGTTCTCCTTAAGAATATTTTCAGGGAAAATGAGTGCTGACTGGTGAATATTACATGCTGGTCTTCAGTTAGTCTAAGCTGCAGTGAGGAAGAGTATTGCTGTTGGAAGGAAAAAACCTACATGTCAAGAAAAGTGAAAGGGAGAATATGCAGCAAAAAATGAAGGAAGATTAAACATGGAAGAAAGAAGACAGATGAGTACAGGGAGGTGAAAAAAACTGATTTACCGATGTGTCTCTCTGACAGCTGCTAAACAGATACTTGAAACAAAAGGAGAAGAGGGAAAGCTCAGAGAAGTTTGCATTACACTTATTAATGTGCCCATCTTGCATTGTATTCCCCAGCAGAAAAGGTCTGTGTGTGTGACTGACTGGAGAGAAGTTAGGCTGAAAAGCTGTTTTTGTTGGAGGTGTCTGCACATCTGCGTGCTGGGTACAGCCATGAGCCTTCAGATCTCTCTGCCCACCAGAGAGTGGTGTTGAGCTATCCACTTCCATACCAGCTACAAGGGTTCAACCGGCAGGTTTTGTAAATGTACATTTGAACATCGGTGTTAGTTCAGATTCTCAAATAAGCTTTGACTTTTCCATCAAATCGGCTTTACTCTGAAATAAAAAAAAGCCAAGCAGATTGGAATTCAAGTAGGGTATTTAGAGTAGACAAAGAAACTGTGCATGTACACTGGCTGTTGTATCCATGCTACTGTACCTAGCTCCTGTCCCTGCTTTTCCTCTTTTTACTGGAGGGGGAAAAACCCCACGAATCACAAACCAACAGACAGACTTGAAACAGTTTGAGTCTGATACAGCCAGGGCTGATCATGCAGGGCTGATGTCTTCCCAGGGTGTTGCAGACCACGGTCTGCCAGATAGTGTCGAGAAGGCTCTAAGCGTATCTCTGATTACCTGCTAGTTATTAATTAATGACTGATCAGGAAATTAAGAGAAGTCTCTGTGTGACTTCCTTACCAAATGGTGCACCTGAAGTCTTTCATGAGCCTGTGAAATGGCCTTCATTTAGGACACCTATATCAATAGTTTAGATTCTCAAAAGGCCACAGCCTGCAGCAGCTCCCATTGGAAATGTTGGCAAGTAACCCTTGTCCGTTCCTATTGGAAATAATTGCTTGGGTTGCTGTGGGCCATAGCGATGTGTTTCATGGGGAGTTCAGTTTTCTTGAGAATTGGCTGGGTAGAAAAACTGGCTGGAGACAGTGCTGGGGGAAGGAGGCAGGTGGTGCCTCTGGCCAGCTCTGTTCAACCTCAGTTCAGTTGTGCTGCACTATGGGAATACTGTGAGGGATTTTCCGTGCCTTATTCGTGGGGAGGCAGGAGAATGTCTAGATATGTCACTGTATGGCCAGTTGTGGCTCTTTATCTTATGATAGTTATTCTGACAGGGAAGTTTTCCCAAGTGTTTTTGCATGCATTTCTTTCTAAATTAATTTATCTACTGAAAATAAATCACTGATAGTTATAGTGTTTGTATAATATATGTGTGTATATATATGTGCATATATATTACATTATCTGGACTAACTAATATTAGTACATCGCTCCTTCCTGCTATTTTACCTCAGAAGAAAGAAAACTCAATTGCCTTCTGAAGGCTCCTTGTACTGAATTTGGTCTGAAATTTTTGTACTCTGAAAAATTAAATTTCAGCACAGCTCTTTTGACTCTCAAGGCTGCCCTTCCCAATGAGAGATCAGCAATGTCCGGTGTCCTTTCCAGATTAAGAAGCATTGCTTTAGATGGAACAAAATAATAAATGCATATGAGCTGATGATGAATATTGTGAAACTGAGCCATCTCCTAAGAGACTTTTCAGTGAAAAATCTCAGCAAAGTGTGGTGTATCATTAAAAACATACACAAAAATCACAGAGAGACTGAGTTAAAAGTCCTCCTATGTGTTCTTTTTAGCCTGTTATTTGGTCAGCTCTGTGACTACAAACACATCTTCTTATGCACTAGTCCTGGAGCCCTCCAACATCACTGGTTTTTTTTTCCATATAGCAGGAGTTTTGTCTATTTGCACACTGAAATTCCATTGGTTTTTATTATGTAGCATTTTCCAGTATTTCAGCAATCTTGATTTCACAAAACCACATATAGCTTTTTCTAAATATCGCTGGTCTTTATTTCTTGATCTATCTTTGCTAAATGCGATTCTGAAGGTATTTTTGTGTATGATTTTCATGATGCCTGAGAAGAGAACAAATGCCAGCCAGGACTCCTGTTGCCTGAAAGTATGGACACGAGTCGCACTTACAGTGCGTGGGAGCTGACTCCGGAATGGGCTGAGGCTCTGACGAGGCTGCCCGGGTACTGCTGCTAAATCAGGCTTTTGTCTTTCGAGGCGTGATGCAGTTAGTGTGTTAGAGACTCTCATCCTGTCTCTTGTGAGCTGCTGCACTAGGCTGTGTCATGTTTGACCACATTGCCTACGTAAGCTGAAATTAAATGTTTAAAAAAGAGGGAAAGAAATAAACATCTTTTCCCAGCCGGGGAACATTTGACTCCTGTTGGGGAGGAGATATTTTAAAGCTCAGTCTGACGGATGGCTATTTTTGCCCTTCAGCCAGACAGCTAATCATCTATATTGTTCAAAACGTTTTGTTGACCAAATTCTTAAAAAGAAGGTGACAAAAAGTCCAGGAAAAGTCCTTAAACTGGGAAGAGGTAGACATGGCTCTGAACTGAAAAGATCTTGTATGTACCTAAACCCTTCTGCAGTTCGGGGCTGCGTAGATGTCCTTTGTTTTGCCATGTTACTCAAGTGTGCATTTGCTTTAATAATGAGACCCAGAGACTGAGGTCAGCGTGGGTATTTTCAGGGCAATTCTGCTGAGAGCACTCAAGTTGCACAAGTTTGGGGAAGCACGGTGCAGGGGCAGACAGTTACACAGCGCAGACTGCTGTCCGAATAGCATCAGGTGGTGTGGCTCATCTGCCTCGTTGCTGATGTTCCACTGAGTACTTGCCTTAAGACTGCCTGTGTAGCTGGACTTAAGTCTCGGGGCTGGGGGACAAACACATTTTGTATTATGGATAGATGCCGTGTCATTCAGTATTGAACCCAACTGCCGCGTGAAGCAGCTCTGCAGCTCTTTGGGAATCAAATGTAAGTGGAGAAAAAAGCCGTAACTGCTTGTGATGGGGAAGTTGATGTAGAAAGCATGTCAAGACTCACAAAGGAGTTTGTCAAGACTGTTTATTCAATAAGTGCTGTGATCTTTGGTGATGACAAGCAGCAAAGCCTTTGTCTATAAGGAGACAAAAAAATTGTGCAACATTGCATTTAATCTGTTCCTTGTTGATTCAGGAACAGCATGGCCTTAACCTGGAGTATCAACATCTGTCGTCATCCTGGATCTGCTGCTAATATTCCATACAGCCTGTAAGTGGCTTATTTCAGCTCTAACACTGGCTCCCTCTTGTTCAGGAATAGGCAAAAACCATGTGTGGTTTTGTATAGCTAAATAAGCCCTGCCCTGCTCCTGGGCCCCTCTTACCCTGCCTCTAAGGCAGCATTTCAGGGAGCTTCCCTTGCTCCTGGGAGCTCTGGTGGGGGGGCAGCTCTTGAGGCTTTTTCACTTGGTTGAGGGCAGCTAAGCATTGCCCTGGAGCTTTGCAGGGCACAGGAGGGTTTTGGTACCCCTCGTGACACTGTGGCCCCTGCTTCTGCACTGAGTGACAGCTCCTCTATTCCCTCATTTTTTTTTCCCTTGCTGCATGCATCCTCGACTTGGTGCAACTGCCTGTTCCTCAAATAGAAATAAATACTGAGGCGTGACAGCGTGAAGGTCAGGCTCCTATCAAATCTGCCATCTGCACGTGTGATGTCTCACTGCTTGCAGCCTCCTGCAAGACAAAGACGTGGTGTCCGTGGGTGGGTGTAATGTCTGCTGTTCAGCGAGCGATGGCTTTAAAAATGCCACTTGTGAATTACCTGATGGGAACAGTTTTAGAAGGCCGTCCACGCCCTGCACATTTTAGTTCTCTGGTGGGAAAGGTATTTGAAGAGATGTTTATTTCAAAACAATATTAACTAAACATGAAGAGAATGGGAGGTGAGAGGAGATAAATGTCATGCTGACCCAGTGTTACAGTGGCTGGTGGTTTCCACTGCAGTCCCAATGCCTCTTTGGTGTAGCTCAAGTCCCTGGATTTGCATTGGGGGAAGGGGAGCAAGGGTCAGTGAGATGGGGTGAGCTGGAAGGCGGCTTGCTTTTCCCAGGGTGACCGGGACCTTATGGTGAAAAGGGAGGAGTGAGGAGAGAGAAACTCTCTTGCCATGAGATGTCCATCATCTCGAGCTCCCCCAGTACCAGAAACGCTGAAGGTGTTATGTGGGCTCGTTTCTCCTTTAGCCAGAAGTTTGGGGTTAGTCAAGGCTTAATGTAGTTGAGTGGTTCAATGTGTGTCTGACTGGTCCTCAGTCAACTCCTTGGATTTTTACACAATTCCATCTTGCCTCTTTTGTATGGGTTCTAAATTAGTTTTTGAGTGAAGGCTTTGTGGACGACTCCAGATGATTGTGTTTACTCCAGACATTCAAGACGTGTCTAACATAGTAAAACTTTGATTTCTATTTATTTAATTTTCTTTTGTTTACTTTTATTTAAAGAGCTTTTTTTGACCACTTCCTTGCCTTTGCAGAAACTCCTTGGTAAATTATGTTCTAAAAGTGTTTCCATTGCCTTTTACCTAAATGAAGTAAGGATAAGGGAGTAAAACATTCTTTTGATAGGCCTTTTTTTAATATGTCTGTTTCAGTATGTTTTATTAAAAGGGTTTTAGACATCTATCTTTTAATCAAAGACTGGTATTCATTTCCAAGTACCCCTCTCTAGTGCTGTAGCAACGACTTCCTGTCTGAATGAATTATACTAATTTCAGTGCTGAAAATCCGAAAATAGCTGTGGAGAGAGGAGTTAAATTATAGTTTTACCACGGGATGGGGTGGTGGGAAGGAGAAGGATGCTGCACCTTCTCTGTGCGTGGGCACAAGTGTATGTCTCACTGTGCTCAGAGGGAAGCAGGACCCTAACTGGGAGCAAACAGGACACTGTGCAGAGGCACCACCTTGCAGGGAGCTGTGACTGTCGCCTGACTTCCCCCAGAAATTCAGACCCTGAGGTCCACAGCCAGAAAAAAAAATGCCTGTCAGCAGCACCACACATTGTAAAGCAAGATCTCCATGACTGTCACATCAGGATCCAATCATGACAGAAAGGGAAAGAAAGAATAATAATTTAGAATATTTCTACATGTAAAAATCTGAATAATACTACACATTTGCTAGTTTCTTTATTGTCTCTAAAGCCAGAAGCTCCAGATCTGAGCATCCGTGAGCTGTGCATAGCCGAGGGGTCTGCAGTGCACAGCATGTGCCTATCTCTTGCCCGCCACACCTGTACCCCTCTGTGCTGCATCCCTCACCTCTGTCATTGCAGCATTTCCCTACGTTGCATCACTGCCTTGGGGTCGTGGCCATAAGCACCTGGTCAGCTGGGGAAATGGCCATCACAGCCAAACCCAGTACAACACATGCTGGAGGGGGGTCAGGGAAAGCTCGGACAGAGCAAGCCTGGCTGGTGTCCGTCCCTGCCCCCCACCAGCTCAGCTGAAAGGTTATGGTTGGCAAGGGCAGCGCCATGCTGCAGGGCTGAGCCAGTACAGCACACAGCTGGCGTGGGCTGGTTTTGCTGATGGATCGATGCTGGGAAATGGGTTTTCCTGAAAAGTTCACAAAAGTGAATGCTTTTTTGATGATGCCTGTTCAAGATCACCTTTTGCATTAATGGTTGGGGAGGTCTCGCTGACTTTATTTTGGGGCTTGGTTCCATTGAAAGAAAGAAAAAAATGGGAGGAGAATCAAACGAAACCTCTCTTTATTCCATTTATTTTTCATTTGTGTGGTTGGGTGTTGGAGGGAATGGAAAGATTTGAGCTTACCTGCTGGAGCACGTTAGTCATATGAAGAAATGACAGCTGCGGACACAGGCAAGACACGAACGTGGGCTGGGTACTGAAGTACTTGAGCCCACAGTGCTGAGGGGTACGGGTGGGGTGGATCAGTTTTTGTGATTCTTCAATTCCTCAGAGTGTGTCTAGACCCTGCTGAAGGCAGAGGGTGCGCTGACCTGTAAGCTGAGGTGATGTTTCCAGGGATCCTCCTGTTCCCGCCCAGCTGGGCAGACAGACGAAGTCTTTTCATGGCTCTGCATTCCTATTTGGTCTGCTTCTGGAGAGGTGCCTGGTGGGAGACAGAGGTGGTGACACCAATTCCCTATAGAAAACCATGAGCCGTACCTTGTAATTACATCTGGGCAAAGCAGAGCTGGTCCTGCAGCACGAGCACCTTACAGTTAGCATATGTGACTCGAGAAGGCAGGCAGTGGTGGAGGCTGCAGACGTTACAAGAGGCACAAATACCAGAAACCCTCAGGAAAGCTTTTGTCAATGACTTGAGCCCTGAAGTTACTAAAAAACAAACAAACAAACAAAAAAAAAACCCCAAAAAACCCCCAAACCCCTGCAGGGGATCGTGATGTACCTGTTCTGGATGTGGGACTGTGCAGGTTGGGAGCAGGCAACAGCTCTTGGCCCTGCTTCACCAGCCAGCACTTGATTTTCTTTGCATCAGTCTTCCCTGCTTGCTTATCAAACATACCTCCACATCTTCTGTTTGTGACATACAAAAGTCTGATTTCTGTGGAGAAAGGTAATTGCTTATCCGGTATGCAATTATTACGACCTTTTTTATTTTTTACTTTTGCTGGTATTATCCTCCTGTGCAAGATCCTTTGGCATTCAGCATGCAAAACCGAGCATTGTGTCACAAGAAGGGTTTCAGTGGAAATAGTGAGGAGGAAATAGCCAGAGTCAAAAGGTTGCGATTTAGCACGTGTAATCACACATATGTGACTCCTTTGAGGTGTAGCATTGAATTCAGCTGGAAGTTTAACAGAGTGTGAATATACTTGTCCAGCAGAATTAGTCTGTTGTGTAAGATTTCAGTCTGTCATTTACAGTGTGCTCATTTAAGTTGACTGGTACAGAATTACAAAGAACCACTAGGGAGAGAAAAAAGCTTTATCCATGAATAGATCAAACGATGAAGAGTGTTGAAGTCATCACGTTGTTGAGACTGAAATGTTGATCCAGCCCTATAACCGATATCTGAATTGGCTAAACTGATTCCTGGGGTGAATAAATAGATCTTCTAAATCCAGGTCTTAAAAGTAGTAAGATTCAATCCTTATTGTAGCCTGTGCGAATGTGGAGAAGAAATGCAGATTTCTGTCTCGGGATCGTCAAGTGCTGGGGTGATGTTCCTGAGCTGCCTTTTGGTGTTCTGGCAGCGCTCTGTGCGCAGCTTCCCTGGGAAATGCAGACCAGCGCTTTGGCTGCTGGTCGAGTGCTCCTACGGGTTTGTCACCTACAGCTCCATGTGCTGGTTTCAGGAAAAGTATTTCCAGTTAATCGTTCCAGGTTTTCCTTTGTCCCTCTGACTTTCAAAACACCACTTCTATACTGCCCCACCCCCCCTTTTTAATACTGGCAGTGGCTTAATGTAAGCATGTAGATTCCTATATAATACAGAATAACTTCTATGGGATTTCTATTATATAAGCCCTTAGACAATATGCATTATGATCATAGAATCACAGAATTGTTGAGGTTGGAAAAGACCTTTAGGATCATCAATCCCAACCATTAACCCAACACTGCTAATACCACCACCAATCCATGTCCTTCAGAACCTCCTCCACAAACCTCTTAAATCCCTCCAGGGATGGTGACTCAACCACCTCCCTGGGCAGCCTG
>NW_010259830.1:36030-36438 GCF_000690775.1 Eurypyga helias
GTGGGGGGCCCCACACGTACCACAGGATTCGAGGTGCAGCCTCACCGGTGCTCAGTACGGGGGTCAGCTGGCTGTTGACCAACACTCCCAGGTCCCTTTAATAAAAGATGTGGCTATGGAACTCACATAATAATGGTTAATAAAGAGTTAGATCATCAACTAAGTGAAGAGAATTTGCCAAAACACCTGTGAAATGCCTCTAGGGTTTGGTCTGTATTTTGGCATGGGAAATGAGGCTGTTCTTGATGAATCAAATAGGAGAAACACTGTGCCTTTTTCTCTGGTGAGGGCAGAAGGGCAGCAATGGAGTTCCTTAGCTATTGTGAGAGAGCTCTGCTCTTCTGAGACCCCACCTGGAGTGCTGCGTCCAGCTGTGGGACCCACAACATCAGAAGGATATAGCCCAGT
>NW_010259830.1:36834-37193 GCF_000690775.1 Eurypyga helias
GGGTGGTTGGAACTAGGTGGTCTTGAAGGTCCTTTCCAACTCAAACCATTTTATGATTCTATGATTGCAAAGCTGTAGGCTTCACGGCTGCCTAGAGTGTTTGTGGGTAAGCAAACACACATCTGGATTGGTTCTTCCTCCTCCTCTGTCCTTCATACTCCAAGGAAGGAGGCAACTTTGAACTTTCTATTCTCCTGCCTCTTCTGCCCTGTCTTTTCCTGGAATGTTTGTGGTGCAGGTGATGTGCTGAATGAGCTCAAAGGAAAACTCACCCAATGCATGATGTGGTCCTATAGTAGGGTTTGGTTGGGTTTTGAACAATGAGGGTTTAATAGAACATATTCCCAGCAAGTTTGCTG
>NW_010259831.1:0-2662 GCF_000690775.1 Eurypyga helias
AGTGTCAAATGCTTTGCACAAGGCCGGGTAGATGATGTCAGTTGCGCTTCCCTGATCCACCAACCCTGTCACAAAAGGTTATCAAAGTTGTCAGGCACGATCTGCCCTTGCTGAAGCCGTGTTGGCTGTCACCAATCACCTCCTCATTCTACATGTGCCTTAGAGTAGTTTCCAGGAGGATAACTTGACTTTGTTGCATTTCATTAGGTTTGCATGAGCCCACTTCTAAAGCCATTCAAAGTCCCTCTGGATGGCATCCCTTTCCTCCAGCATGTCAACTGCAGCACATAGCTTGCTGCTATCAGCAAACTTGCTGAAGGTGCACTCAATCCCACCGTCCATGTTGCCAAGAAAGATGTTGAACAGCACCAGACCTAATGCTGACCCCTGAGGAAAAGCATTCCTCACTAGTCTCCACTTAGACATCGAGCCATTGACCTCAACACTTTGAGTGCGACCATCCAGCAATTCCTTATCCACCAACTGGTCCACCTGTCAAACTCACACCGTTCCAATTTAGAGACAAGGTTCTCATGAGGGACAGTATCAAATGCTTTTTACAAGTCCAGGCAGAAGATAGATGACATCAGTTTTCCCTTATCCACCAATGTTGTAAACCTGTCGCATGTTTGGTGTCACCAATGACCTCCTTAGTTTCCATGTGCCTTAGCATAGTTTCCAGGAGGATCTGCTCCATGATCTTGCCAGGCACAGAGGTGAAGACTGACTTACCTGTAGTCTCCCTTTTTCCACTTTTTAAAAATGAGGGTTATGTTTCCCCTTTTCCAGTCAGAGAGAACTTCACCGGTCCCCAACAACTCCTCAGTATGATGGATAGTGGCCTGGCAACTTTGTCCACCAGTTCCCTCGGGACTCAGGATGCATCTTGTCAGGTCCTGTGGAGTTGTGCACCTTCAGGTTCCCTGGATGGTCTTGAGCCTGGTCCCCTACAGAGGGCAGTTCTTCATTCTCCCAGGCCCTGCCTTTGCCTTCTGTGCCTTGGGCCGTGCAGCTTGAGCACTTGGCAGCGAAGACTGAGGCAAACAAGTCACCGTCTTCACCGGTCCCCAACAACTCCTCAGTATGATGGATAGTGGCCTGGCAACTTTGTCCACCAGTTCCCTCGGGACTCAGGATGCATCTTGTCAGGTCCTGTGGAGTTGTGCACCTTCAGGTTCCCTGGATGGTCTTGAGCCTGGTCCCCTACAGAGGGCAGTTCTTCATTCTCCCAGGCCCTGCCTTTGCCTTCTGTGCCTTGGGCCGTGCAGCTTGAGCACTTGGCAGCGAAGACTGAGGCAAACAAGTCACCGTGTACCTCATCCTCTTTCCATATCCTCTGTCATCAGGTCTCCTGTCTCCTTCTGGAGTGGGCCCACGTTTTCCCTAGTCTTCCTTTTACCACTGATAGAAGTTTTTCTTGTTGCCCTTGATGTCCCTGGCCAGATTTAATTCTACCAGGGCTTTAGCTTTCCTAACCTGATCCCTGGCTGCTCGGACAATTTCTCTGCGTGTCTCCCAGGCTCCCTGTCCCTGCTTCCTCCCTCTGTAAGGCTGCCTTTTTGCTTTCTCTTCTGCTTGTCATAATTTGCCGTGGTTACTACTGAAATGGTAAGGTTGTATACATCGCCTGTGAAACCACCTGTAGGTCCAAGTTAAATCCCTGGAGGTTCCCCAGGGTTTTGGGAAGATGGCTGACGTGGGTCATGGGTGTCGGGGTGCTTGTGCGAGGAGACGGGCACACGTGGTGTTGGGCTCTCTGTGTGCCAAGCTGATGCCGGAGGGCCTGAATTTACCCCGTGACCCAGCGCTGAGGTGTGATCCGGGTGGAATTCTGTAAGGATCTCAGGGTAGATCTCTTTGTTGTGGGGTTTTTTTGGTTGGTTGGGGCTCTCTGTGTGCCAAGCTGATGCCGGAGGGCCTGAATTTACCCCGTGACCCAGCGCTGAGGTGTGATCCGGGTGGAATTCTGTAAGGATCTCAGGGTAGATCTCTTTGTTGTGGGGGTTTTTTGGTTGCTTGGGGCTCTTATGGACTAGACTGATGCCGGAGGGCCTGAATTTACCCGGTGACCCAGCGCTGAGGTGTGATCCGGGTGGAATTCTGTAAGGATCTCAGGGTAGATCTCTTTGTTGTGGGGGTTTTTTGGTTGTTTGGGGCTCTTATGGACTAGAAACAGCTGCTCCCAAGAAGGAATAAAATTGTCCGGTACTGACTAGGCCACGGTGGCCAGCAGAGCCAGTTGGCATTTTCCAGGCCCCAGGAAAATGCTTTGTGCTGGCAGCCTGGGGCAGGGCACGGATCCCGCTGAAGGGCTGGTGGATGCAGTTCTCGACAGTTGCTGGGGAGGACGGGAAATCAGCATCTACGTGTTCGCTGTGGTCTCCCTCTCACCCTCCGAGTGACCACAACACCTTGCTCTATTTTCTCCCATGACTAAGCTATTGTACGGCACGGAAGGACCCGCTTTGCTTTCTCGGATGCTCAAGCAATAGATCCCATTACCTCATAACCGCTGTACCTTGTTTCCTTGCTTTTATTACACAAAGGAAAAAAATCTTACTCTTCTGCTTTCAATTCTTCCTCTTTTTCTCAGCGGCTTTGGCTCCTTCCCTGCTTCGATTCTCTCCTGCCTTGGGTCAGAGCCAGGTACCTCTTCTGCTGA
>NW_010259831.1:2687-50893 GCF_000690775.1 Eurypyga helias
TCACAGTAAAGGAGAGAACAAAGCGCCTTGCTGGCTGGTAGTGGCCCATATTGGGCACTGCAAGGCCAGAGCCATTAGAAATGGGTTTTGAAACCTGCTCTTGAGTGTGAATTCCTCCCTCGTGAGCCGTTGGCACCAAGAAATGGCTTGACGTGTACCGCAGATGCTTCTTGCAAAGAGAGCAGTTGTGGAGGAAACGAAAAATATCACCCTTGTCTGGGAAACCGAACTGTTAAAAGTAATAAAGAAACGACACGAAGATGTCAGCGCTAGCTGCAAAGGCTGGGTGAGTCCCGGTGTCTTCTGTGCCCCTCGACGGCTTCAGTGGATGGAGACCCTGCTACCTTCGGAGGCAGTTCTCCCAATTCCAACGTTCAGTCAAAAATCCACATCTCCTGTGCAAACTCCTTCAGCCTTGACTCCCTGGGAAGGTTTTGGGTGTTGTGGTGTTTTTTTTTTTTCTGTGATTCAAGAGCCTTTTTCTGCTGGAAATCATCCCTTATACAGGTTTTTCACGCGCTGTCCCTCCCTGCCCGTCTGCTCTGGGGAGGATGGAGCTGAACGCCTTTCCTGTCCCGTAGTTATTGCAACTCCTTCCCAAGCCCCTCTGGAGTTGAACATAAACTCCCAGTGTGGGTTCTGGGACTGCAGCTGCCTAGTGCTGTACGTGAGCTCGTACCTCTGGGAGCCTGTGGGCTTTCCCTGCTGGAAGCTCGTGTCCGGCTGGGTCTCCTCTCTATCGGTTTCCGAACTGTGTTTTCTTTCTGGGTGTTTTTTTCTATCTGCAGTCTTTGTTTCTAGATTACTGATCTTCTGATTAATTCTCTGTCTTCACGGTTACTTAAGATTTCTTACCAGTCATTTTCATCTGCAAATATTACTGGTGTGACGATTTGCTTTGGTTTCTCCCGATCTGCGGTAAGGGTGTTGAACTAACGATGTGTTAAGGACAATCCTGGGGCAAAATCAGAAGCCCTGTGCAGGATGGTGCTCTCAGTCCCTCTTTCCACCGTGCCCACCAGTGAGCATTAATGGGTGACAACTCTTCCGCCAGCTGGGGCTGATCCTTACTGGGTTTGCAGGAGTTGCCTCCCTGGGCTCCGATGGCATGGTTTAACCTGGGACCGCAAACAGTTGCCAAGGCTGTAGATATCCTGGGTTAATGGTTTGAACCATTATCTAATGATTCGAAAAATCAGCATCCTGTCTTTTTGGCCAGGCTGGATGAGGCTTGGAGCAACCTGGTCTAGTGGAAGGTGGCCCTGCCCATGGCAGGGGGGTTGGAACTGGATGGTCTTTAAGGTCCCTTTCAGCCCAAACCAGTCTGTGATTCTATGAATCCTGGTTTTTTTTGAATGCGAATGATTCTCAGCCCCTTCTTCGCTCGTTCTTGGGTGTCATTTATGCAGCCCTGTGGGCTTTCAATAGTTGCTTTTTAGCATTTCCGCTAGCCACCAGTGTAATAGGAAATATTGGTTAATCATTTTCAGACAGACACGTGTCTGACTCTGCCCTGAACCTGATGAGAGCCTCTCCTACGCAGCGGTTCGCACTTTTATGGGTGGGGTTTTTTTAAATTTTATTTTCTGTCAAGTATGAATGATCTGGATCTTTGTTCAAGTCCTGCTTTCTTCGGTGCATTTCAAGCAGGTCACCCCTTTGGCCTTAAGTCCGCTGATACAAACTTTTAACTGCTGGCCGGTTCTCTTTGCTGTCCACGTAAATTTTAGCGTAATACTGTGTGTTGACAATAAGAGCTTCCACCCCCACTTTGTGGGCAAGGGAGGGTTGGAGGGGGTTCTGAGAAAATCCTCTTTTTCTGTCTGTGTAACTGTTGTCTTTGGTTTTTGGCAAAGGGGATCGATTCTCTGATAAAGGGTATGGAAGGTGTTTCTATTGGAAAATATTCCCTCCTGTTCAAATGACATAAGGCCACTGAAAACAGAGTGGGCATCTTGCAGACTGGGTGAAGAGGGGGATGGGGAGGCAGACAGACAAATCTGATGCCCTTTTTGTCCTCCTTTCCCACCCAGCTGTCCTTGTGCCATGCTTTAGGAGCGTTCAACCTTGTCTCAATTCTGTCTAGGCAAATTTTGTCTCTAGACCGAACAGATTCCCATGGCTCGTGTTGACCTACAGCAAACTGTCCCACCATTATTACAAAAACCCTGCTAATACCATGATTTTGAGCAGCAGGAAGCCAGCAGAACACGGAGCCCGCAGGCATCGTGCCGTGCTGCACAGGCACAGCCCCGCTTGCTGCGGTCTTCCCGCCTGTATCGTCTGGGCGACCTCTGAAGGAGGTGACAGTGGAAACAAAGAGTGACAGCAGGAGCACTCAATAGAGTCCTAGGCAGGGAGAAGTCTCTGAAAGTAAGCTGTGCACCAAAAATGGTCCTTTGATGGTGAAATAACCCCAACCTTTGGCTTGCCACAACGCATGGTGTTAGCAGGCTGTTGGCCTGAGCGTCTGAAAGAGAAGATGCAGCAGACACGGCTGAGATGGCTTTCATTGGTTTCGTTGTCTCTGCCCTCTCACCACCCATAAAGAAAGCATCTTTGTGAAGATAGGAAGCAGTGGGTGAGAAATAAGTATGCTTCTGACATTTAAGGGAGACTGCTGCTACGCTTGCAATCCCTCCAAGGTAAGCTGTCTGCATTGAACGCAGTGTCGGAAACACCTTGGAGTGGATCATCTCCAAGCTGTGTGCTCGAAGACTTCCGACATGCTTGTCAGCAACGCCTCCAACTTTGGGGGAGTCCTGGCCCTCAGTCCCCGCTCCCTGAGCCATCGCTGTGTTTCACAGCAGTTGAATGGGCCATGGAGGGCATTGAAGCAATTGGCGTTCCCTGACACCCACGTCCGTGTTGCGAAGAGCCCCGGACGCGTTGTGCTCGCTGCTCTGAGAGCAAGGGGGGGCACGCACTGACTGCTGGGTGAGTGCCCCCACGCCTGGCTGAGGTGCCCACAGCAGCAGCGGGGCTGGGGCGCTGTGCAGGCGGCGTGGGGGAGAGCGTGCTGACAGGGGATGCTTGCCCAGCCGTCCTGCTGCCTCTCTTGGCTCCCTGTGCCTCGGAGGCATCTCCCTCTCCGTGCCCAGGGCTGGCTAGTGGCCTGGAGCTCACCATGTGGCACGGGAGGTGTGGAGCTGAGCCCTTTGTTTGACCCTCTGGTTGTAGGAGTGGATGGGGACCTGTCCTCGAGCTGCATGGGGAGCACCCTTCTGGGATGCAGAGAGGACTGCGGGAAAGTAGGCACGGCCAGGCTCTAACTGCTGGAACCGGATTCATGTTGCTTTTGTGTCTTTTATGTCGGAAACCTAGAAGTACGAGGAAGAGCCGGATGGGTTGCTGAAACCTCTGGTGCTGCGGATCGCTGCTGCAGCAGGCAGCTGTGGTGAACATCTTCAAAAAGTAGTGGGGTGTCTGGTGGTGCAGGCAAGGCTTTGAGGATGTCTGACTTACCGGTGCGGTTGGAGACGAAGCTGCTTTGGAGAAACAAGTGTGCACGTGTTGTTACAGCATGCTGTTCTCAGACCCCGGTTTTGATGCTCAAGATGAAAGCCTGTGTGTCCCACCGCTTCCCTCAGCCACAGAGGAGAGAAATCTCTGGTTTGCTCTTTGTTTGAAGCATTTCCTTTTTTTAAACACTAGCCCATACAAATAGGCACTTCAGTGAAGGTCTGTAAAATGGAAGAGCAAACTGCTGTTTATAATCACGTGTAAGTCTGTAAAACTGTGGGAAATGCACCTGTAAATCTGTGGGGAAATTTCATTGCCACCACTTAGGAATCTGCAGTCAATGAGGAACGGAAATTAAGGAATGGAAATGTCCCTGCCTCTCCTCATTATGGTTCTATAATGAGCTCTTATTAGTGCTGGCCCTTACAGCATAGCCTGGATTCTGGATCCTTTCTTGGAAGACGAGGGAAGTTCTAGGGAGCTGAGCAGCACAGTGTCTACCGCAGGCTTTAATCACAAGTTACTCAGCCACGTTAGGTCCTGCTGCAGTGCTCAGCATTGACCTGAAGGGATGACAAAAAAACCTGTCCCTCTCCAAGGCTTCTTCAGGTCAGGACTGGGATTAGGGATAGTATTTGCACAGGGAAGAAGGGCAGCAGAACCTGCCAGAAGAGGCTGTTTGTGTCCCCAGGCACCCTGTGTTTCCCACGTTGCAGCACGCTGCTGGTTCATCCTGGCCAGTGCCCCACAGTGATTTGATGTGGGTGAAGGCAGCCCTGCTGGGGCTGTTAACGCTGGGGCTGGAGCACTGACCATCTCTTCCTCTTCTCAGTTAGCTTGGCTGTTATCACAGTCGGATGGTGTCTGACACAGGGTCTGTGCCCTGTGGAGCAGCCAAGGAAAAGGCAGGATGTGCAACAGCAGTAAGTAAATTGTCTTGCGTGAGATGAAGCAATTCCCCAGCACCCACAGCTGTGTTTGGGATCAGGTCTCCATCCTCCTGCCGAGGGGACGAGTCCTCAGCTCTGCCTATCTCCCCTTATGCTGGATTCCAGAGGTTTTGTTGTTCCTTCTGCTCTGCTTGTGCTCCAGGACACCGCAGTGGAAAAGCAGCTGCCTCTGCCCGAGTGGGCTGCTGGAAAGGGTGGTTGGCTGATGGGTGCACGCTGGGCTGGTTACTCAGCACCTGGCTGGCAGCACAGCCGTCGTGTGCCCCACAAGCGAGCGCCCCTCCTTCCCCAGCCCAGCTCCGAGCGTGGTTTTGTGCGAGCAGAGCCTGCTGCCGGGCTGGTCCTGCGGTGTGGGAGGAGCAGGCGGGTGCCCAGAACCTGCAGCCGAGGGCGGAAACTCTTTGGGGTTTGCTGTTGATGCTTGAGGCTTTCAGAGAGTTGCAGCATCCGAGCTGGGTGTTCGCTGCTGGAGTGATGCAGGCATATAAAGGCAGAGCTGGGTCTTCCCCCAGGGCTCAGTCTGGGACAGCCCCGGCAGTTTTGGGCTGCCGCATGGAAGACAGCGCCAAGCACGTCCAGCCCATCCCACTCCCAGCTATGCAGCAGAACTTGAACTACGTGTACCCCCAGATCTTTTGGGTGGATGGCTGTGTGAACACAAGTACTTCCTGCCCCCCGGCATCCCCCGTCGCTCCTTTCCCACCACCGGTTCCCGATCGGAGGAGAAAGCCAAGGAACAACAGGGAAAGGAGGAGCGTTGGCTTCCTGGTGGTTTCCTTGCTGATCCTGCTGGCCCTCACTGGAGTGGGGCTGAGCATGTTCCAGATCTTCCACCTGGAGAAGGAACTGGCTGAACTCAGAGAGGTGAGGTCTGCCTGGCTGGTCACAGAGGCTCTGGGGAAACAGGAGAAACAGGAAAACCTTAAAACCGGGTCTGAGCTGCGCTGGTGGTGCCAAGCTCCCGCGGGGCAGGCTGGAGGTATTTAAGTGTCTGCTGTGCCAGCGTAAGTGGGGTTGCTTGTTACTGGGGGGTCTGTTCTACTGGTGTCTGATGTATCTGGGTGTCTTCGTGTTTGAGTGCCGCGAGGTCTCTCTCACCGTATTATTTCTTAGCGCTTTGCTGCTCCCTACGAGCGCCCAGAATTAGCTGATGCCAAAGGTAGTCCTTGGTGGCTTTAGGGAATGTTGTTACGCTCCGACTCTGCTAAGACAGCGTGTCACTCTTCTCTTCTGACAGGCTGCCAGCACTGAACACATCCCTCCAGCTCTGGAGAAACTCATAGGTGAGTTGGTGTGCGTAGAGGAGGAACTCCCATGCGTTAGGGAATGCTCCTGTCGAGCTCTCCCCTCTCCTCAGCGGCGGCGAAGGCAGCAGGGTCGCGGCTCGGTGCTCTGAAAGTGCTGATTTCACTTGCTTAGCTGGGAAAAGAGCTTCATCTCTGGGTGTGGGGATGGGGTCGTGCCTGCTGGGGTGGTTGGAGGTGTCGGCCACAGGCTCCTGGGACAGAGTGCCTCTACCCTGGGGCCTCCCAGGCTCAGTGGGGCAGCGGTACCAGGGGTACTCTGCGGAAAAAGTGGGTGCCTGGCCGTCCTAACGTATAGCAACAGCACGAGAGGAAGGAGGAGAACCGATACGGGCACTGCACGCGTTGCTTCTTTCCCTCCTTCTCTCTTACGGTTTTGGGAGGATGCAGAGGGTTTAATTTTCTTTGGGGTTGGGGGGATTCACTCCCACCCTTGAGAGCGCAACTTCGTTTTTCCTAAATTCTTCTGGTACAAAGTCTCACTGCAGCCAGAGCTAGTTGAGAAGAGCCTGATTATATGTGGGGTTGTTTTTGGTTTTAGAAATGTCATTTCAGTGAAATTGAAACTTTCCACAAGACCCTGCTAATTTTTCTAAAAAAAAAAAAAAAAAAAGTGTCTTTCAATCTGAATGGAACAATTTAAAAATCACATTTTGAACTGCCAAACTATTATTTTACTTTCACATTCCATGTTAATGTTAGCAGTGAGGATATCCCTTCTTGAAGATGGCCAAGTTGGAAAGAAATTTTCAGCTCTCTTGACAATTTTTGCTAGATCTGAAAAGTTTGGAGTGGTTTGGTTTTTTTTGTTTGTTGTTGTGTTTTTTTTTTCTTTCCCTCCTTTGAGGATTTTGGTTAGAAGGAAAGTTAATTTCAGGTTTGTTCTGATACTGAATGATGGCAAATTCAGAAATAGCAAAATTCTCTGGAAAGGGCAGTCCTGGTTCCCATCAACTCCCCTACCAATAAATATTGTAATCTATTGCTTAGGGGAAGGGAAGCTGTCACTTTAACTGGATGGTCAGTGCTCTCATCACCGACTACTTTAGCAGTAGCAGAACATAAGTCATAGATAGTAACCCTGAATTTCTTGAGGGGTTAAATAAATAATAAATATTGGAGAAATAAATAGGAGAAGGGGGAGAGGAAAATGTAACTGTCTTGAGAAAAGATAAAGACTGCTTCTAAAATTGGAGAACATGATGCTTGGAAGTAGATGAGGAAAAGAAGGAAGGAATGGGGTGGGATCAAATACTGAGTAACCAGCCCATCTCTCCAAGGGGACCTGAGCCCTCCAGGGAAGGCAGAATTTTCCTAGCTGTGCTCTCCCTCTCTGAGGACAAGGTCTGCCTGGCCAGTGGGTGGGTTTGCAGGATGTCTCGGGTGTCTCCTCTGATGTAGTTGTAAGGAGGGTTGGTTCCCAGCAACATAAGTCCACTGCCATGGGTACCTCTGCCCTTGGCAGTGCTGGAGTGGAGGGGGGCAATAGAGCAGGTTCCTCTACGACAGGACATAAGCCATCCCCTTGGCACGGGTCAGAGGTGCTGGGTAAGGGGACAGTATTGTCCCTCTCCTACACCCTGAGTGGGAGGCCTCTGCTTGAGCTCACCAAGCCATTTTGAGATGAAAACTTTCCTTTCTCTTTAAAAAACCTTTGCTGCATCTCCTCCTTTTAAACTCCTTCTCTTGACCCGCAGTATTACCCCAAACACTGCTCTGCCTCACTCTGCTAAGCCGCAGTGCTTATGTGCCCCGTGCCGCTCTGAACCTGCCCCGTCTCAGCTTTGTGGCTGGATCCCTTCTGCTCTCTGGGCTGGCTTTTCCATGGAACCTATGGCTAACGTCTTCCCTATTTTTGTGCAGGGCAGAAGGAGCAGTCGATGAAAAAGGAAGCAAGGAAGGCAGCACACTTAACAGGTACGTGCTGAGGGGCCAGCAAGATGTGGGAGCAGGGGATATGCAGATGTGGCTGGGGTTGGGAGGGTGGCATGGTCACAGTTGTGAGGAGCCCACCTCACACCCCTATTTCCTTTGGCCACAACATGTGCTTGGACAGTGGGAAGTTACTCCACAGCTAAAACCTTCTCTTCACTTTTAGGGTTTTCCATGAGGGCTCTGTTTTTCAGTTTGGTTTTTGGTTGGTGGGTGGGGTGTGTGGGGCAGAAGACTGTAACAAGTGGCTCACGCTGAGTAAGGTGAAGATGAGAGCTCCCACCGGTGCAAGGTCGGGGAGGACTTTCCATACTGCAAACCAGGGCTTGGGGAACAGTTGGCTTGTGGTGACACTGGGTGTGACTTGAGCAAAAAACCAAACTGCTAGTACTTACCACTTTTTCCTCTTGTTTCACCTACCAGGGAACCCAGACCAGCGGGATCTCCCTCTGGAGTGGGAACCCATCTCTGGCCATGCCTTCACCAATGGCATTCAATACCGTGATCAGGGCCTCATCATCAACGAGACCGGCCTGTACTTTGTGTACTCCAATGTGCTCTTCGCAGTGTCTGCAGCAGCCAGGTGTTGACCCACATTGTCTACAAGAAAAACCCAGCCTCGCCGGGCAGCCACGTGCTGATGGAGGACAAAGGCATCAACTTCTGTACGGGTCAGAAAACATGGGCCCGAAAAAGCTACCTAGGGGCTCTATTCAAGCTCAGGAAGATGGACAGTTTGTATGTCAACGTCTCCAAAATTGCTCTGGTTAACTTTGAGGAATCCAAGACATTCTTTGGCTTATTTAAGCTTTAAATGGGGCTGTTGGACCATGGCTGGCAGACTCCCCCCACACACTAGGACACGTGAGGGGTGAGTGCTGCCTGAGTGACAGTGACCAAACTGGGGTCTCGCACCGCAAAGCCCCTCAAGAAACCATGTTTTGACCTCCAGTGTGAGAGGTCTCAAGCAACTGGTAAAGGCTTGAAGGTGGACCTCCAGGATGCACTGGGGCTGTATTGCGTCAACCTGAAGAGAATTGCACATTTTCCCCTCTGAAGAAAAACATAGTGTGCGGAAGACCCCGTTAAAACTCACTACTTGCTACCTGAGAAGGTGATGAAGTCAGTAGCCCCACATGGTGTCATGGCACTGGTGAGCTTGGGCCAGCAGATGTGTGGGGACAGCCGGTGGGTGTCAAGGAACCAGGGCTGTGGTGCTTGGGCTGTGCTGTGCGCACTCCCAAGCAGTGGTGTGGGAATGAGTAGCATGGAGGCCTCAACTGCTCACCCCAAGCCATGGGCTGGCCGCCCTGCCCAGGCAACTGACACTGTGACTGCTGCACGACAGGCCTCTGCCTGCTAGCTGGCTCATTACGCACGATATGTTCACTTTGCGTTAAGTTATCAACTCTTCCCATTCCAGAAAATGTCCCCCAACCCTGTTATTTAACTCATCCCAGCTGCCATGCAAGGGACATGCCAGAAGCAACGGTGCCATGAGGGGGTCCCATGACCACGCTGGGGTGGTGGAGCTGATGTGTAGGCTGCCCGCTCTGCTGACAGGAGCTGAGCAACACAGCGGTGGAGGGCAGTGCGGCCCGAGATAAAGCAGCATCTCCAATCCCCTTCCCAAACTTTTGGCACATCATGGTCCCCCATGGAGACCTAGTCTTGCCACACCCTGCACGGTGCAGGTGGGGTGTGCTGGTCACCATCAATGGCATGGCTTCGGCTGGCCCCCTTGTCACGGGATATTGTCTCCTGAGCAAAACACAGATGGTAAATAAAGGTATATTTTTCTAGTAAGTGGCACTGTCCTCTCCTCATTTGGGACAGCAGGCTTCTGCAGTGGCCAAAGCCCCGAAAGCATCAGTGATCAGGGGCCAGCACCCCACTCCTGGGCCAGCAAATCCTCTTGGCCTGTAGCAGCGTGGGCAGAAATCTGGGAGCCTGACCCCATTTTTCTGCCTGGCTGGCAGGGCACAGAGTCCCTGCCACGGAGCTTTGGGGCTCCAGCATCAAAACATCAGAATCTGGGGACCAGGGAGGTGTGATGTGGGCAGCACGTCAGGCAGCCCAAACCCAGTTTCTCCATCAGGAAGGGGACAGATCTCAAAACAGAGGCTCGAGCAGAGCCAGACACTTCTGCTGAGCAGAAGCGCTGCCGTCCCCAAAGGCACCGTGCTCCTCCGTGTGCCCTCCGGCCCCAGCAGCACTTCCCACGTGGTAGTCTGAAGGTCAAGGAAAAAAAAGTGGTGCTTTGGTGTTTAAAAAACCCTGTTTGCTCACTCTGGTGTCTGGTCCATGGGGTTTTTTCCCTTGCATGGGTTATCCAGGGCTGTGTGCCACATTGCCACCAGGCAGGACAGGAGGGCTGCAGCTGGGGTGCATCATCATCATCCTCTTGGCCTGTGGTCCAGCCTTCTCGCATCTCTGAGGTTGATGAGTGCGCGGGGGCTCTTCAGCAGCCCGCAACACTTATTTCCTTTTCCACGGTTCTGTTCTCGTCTTGCTGCTGTGTGGCCTGTGGTTTGCTGTTGCTTGCTTCAGGGAAACCTGTTTCTTCAAAACTGAGAAGTGGACTGGCTACCGGTGCGGCCAGCGGGAAGCGGGCGCTGCACCTCTGCTCACGTTGCTGCGCTCGGATATTTCCGCTGCGTTTCTCGGGATGGAAAATGCCTCAAAAGGTCAAAGCTTAGGGATGTTTTTGCTTGATTGATGCTCTCGCTGTCCCCACCCCCTCCTAGTGTCAGAGAGACATACCACGTAGCCCAGGGATGGAGGCGCTGGATCCAGACCTGCCAGGAAAGGCAGGATGCGGCAGTTGCTATTGCTGCACATCAGGAGGGGACAAGGATCTGTTAGTCTGTCTGCCTGAAACGCTGAAGGCGGTGCAGACCTGCACGTTTCGGCACAGTGGGGTGGACAGCCGTGTTATAAATAGTGCTGGGATATCCTGAGGTGGAGAGAGCTGGCTTATCCGTGCAGGGTGAGGTGCTGCCCGGCTTGTTCCTGAGTCAGAGAGCGGCTGGGACTGTTGAGTCAGTGGCACGGCTGCCAGTAATACACGTGTTTCTTCTTCCTGATCCTTTCCTCAAATATCGCTCTCAGTTGCGCAGAGCAAAGCCACTGCTTAGCTTACGGGCCACAAGTCACAAGTTCAAAGTGAGGTCAGGGCAGGATTATACAATTCCCAAATTTCATAGAGTGCTTGTGTGGCAACAGCTTTATTGAAGTCATCTGTTTGTCTAGCTAATGGGGCCATTCCCTTAGTGAAATACTTGCTTATTGTTAGAGTGAAGTACTTAATGGATATTTAATGCTGACATTATTAATAGCTCTGTGTCTATATTTAAATGTATTCAAATTATTGATGTTTATTTTGAAATTGTCAAGTGTTTTATTCCCTTACCAGCAAGGGAAGGGTATCTACACTCAAAAGAATATCCCAACTCCATTGGCAGGGCTGGCCATTGTGACTTTTATTTTGTTTTAAATAAGTGACTCTTCCTTGCAGGTCATGTTTCTGGGTTGCAGTAGTTGAGCTGAGCTCCTCTCTCCCGGTGGAGCAGCCCGGGCCATGTGTGGAGGTACCCTAGAGTTTAGGCACTATTTAATGGGGCTCCAGAGAGACTCTGCTCTGTGGAGAACATGCTGACAAGAAGTGACAAGCCCATATCATCTCCTGGTAAGAGGTTTCTGGTCTGCTCCCACTGCCCTGGGGGTCTTCTGGGGTTCACATCCTTCCTTCCTTCCTAGGCACAGGAGTGTTTTCCTGGCTGGCGCTGAGCCAGCGGACACGTTGCAGGCACACAGCCAGCCCGTGGTCTTCTGAGCCCGTTCCAGGAGGTGCCTGTGCCTTTGGGTGTGCAGCCGGCCAGAGCAGGGTTCTGCATGACATAGAAACTTGTGGCTGAGCAAAGTTTGCTGCCTGATAGCGATATGATCTCTTTTGTGGTTGATGTGTATCAGATGCTGCATCCTATTTACCTGTTCCCGTAGAGGAAAGGGGTGGGGGGCAGAATGTCGTAAAAACCTTGGTAGGCTCCATACGTATGGTAAGCAAGGTGGCAGAAGGGACTGCAGGGCCATATGGACAGGGTCATTGCTTCTCCTAAAAAGCACAGGGAAAGCAAAGGGATGCCCGGTGAGGTCTGGGAGTCAGAGCATAAGCGGAGAGGCGAGGCAGGATGAGCAGTGCGCATGGCTGGTGCACAATGGGTGCTGCTGCACAGTGGGTGCTGTTTCCCACAGATCCGTGGAGCTGGGAGGTGGTGTGTGGGCAAACAACCCTGCCAGGGACTGCTGCAACTCTGCTTTCCCCAGCGGAGAAATCCCAGTCAGAATGGGAGAAATATCCCCTGGAGAGCTATGACCAGCATCCCTCGTAGCAATAGTGCATATTGCATCCCCGTCTCCTGACTACTCACCAGTTCACGGTCACTCGTGGTGGGGGGTTGGGGGGGAGGTGGCTGGTGCACAGCAGAGGCCTGGAGCACCTGGAATGCAGAAGCAGAAGGAAGAGTTGCTGATCTCCAGCTGATCCCTGGCATGTGCTGAGGCATCAGAGTGTCAAGAGACAAGAAACGGAGCCACAACGTGGACTGCTCTTGCAGGCTTGCTTGGATACACATCTTGGCTCAGAAACCTCACAGCTTGGTGATTGTCGTTAGCTGGAGCTGTCACTGCTGAGATGTGTTATAAGTGACTGTTTCTGTAGCCCTCCCAGGGAGAAGAGAGCGTATGAGTAAGAATGGAAGAATTGATATGTCTGAAGCCACTCAAATCCTGTGAGTTCAGACAGCAACCTCCTATGTGATCTGACAAGTTTCGTTGTTGCTTTGGTTGGTTTTTTGAGGGTTGCTTTTTGGTTTTCGTTGCTTATTCATTTACCTGAAGCCAGCCTTAGCCTTTCTAAGTTTCTGTTGTAATGTCTCGTGGAGTTATTTCTTCCAGCCCACGGAGCAATGACGACTCTGCCAAATTTTTACCAGGTTGGGAAAGAGCATTGGCTAGTGGTTAAAGAGAGGAGAAAAAGGGAAGGTAGGTAAACTTAAATATTGCTATTATTTTTCTAGTGGCCTGACACGTGAGCATATTACATCATGGTTAAAAAAGTGTAATTTCAGGCATGACTAAGTGACTGAGGTTTAACACAAAAGGGAGGATGAGGTGAGTAAAGAGAGAGGAGGAGTTTTGATGGAAAGTGAGGTAATGTCATGGTTTACCCCCAGTCAGCAACTAAGGACAACACAGCCACTCCAGTGAGATGGGGGAGAGAATCAGAGGAAAACAAGAGAAGCGAAATCGTGGGTTGAGATAAGAACAGCTTCATAATTACGTATTCTTAACACTATTATTTTATTTCATTTATTTTTAATGAAAAGAATATTAATTATATGCTACTACTACAGTAATAATAACTATAATAATATGTAACAAAAAGGAAAAAAACAATGAAAAATAAAGAAAAAGCCCAACTATACAACCACTCACCACCCACTGACCAATGCCCAGCCAGTCCCCAAGCAGTGAAAGAGGGAGAGCCTGCGAGAGCCCCCAGCCAACTCCCCCCAGCCTATATGCTGAGCATGATGTTTTATGGCATGAAATGTCCCTTTGGCCAGCTTGGGTCAGCTGTCCTGGATGTGTTTTCTCCTAGCTTATTGTAGAGAAGAAGATGGGAACAGAGGTGCAGCATGAGAAACCGGAAAACTCCTTCACTTAACATAAACATCGATTGGCAACAACTAAAAGCATCGGTACATTGTCAGTGTTCTTCTCAGCACAAATCCAAACCATAGCCCCATACTGGCTACTGTGAAGAAGATTAACTTTGCCCCAACCAACACAAGCACAGGCATGTTGTATGTGAAGAAGAAGGGAAGAGAAGAAGAAAAGTGTGACAACTTGTTGCTGATTCACCTCTCGGGGTAACACAATGTCAAATGTTCCGTTCCCTATGCACAACCGAAGCCCTGAGACAGGAGACGTGGGACTGCCGGCTGTGGTGCTGGAGACTGCTGGCAGTGTCTGCGATGGTGTCTTCTGCCAGGCAGGAGTGAGGAGATGCCGAGATCCCTGTCCCCAGCCTGTGATGTGACCAGCAGTGCTGCTCTGGGATCCTACCAGTAGGCACTGGTCTGGCTGATGACCCCTGCCAGGACATCGGCAGTCACGCGAACAGGCACATAGGCTTTCTGTTGTGAAGACTCATGGTTTTTTTTTTTTTTAAATAAGCTGCTCTTTCCTCTGGGTAGCCAAGAGACAAGAAGCTCTAGGTGGGCTAACGAACCCCAACATGCTTTCCTCTGCCTCAGCTGTCTCACCATTCCTCAGCATGCTCTGTATGACGCAGCCCTCTCAGTGGAGAATCCACTTCTCCCCCAAGCTTACAAACCATCACAGAGATTTTACAACTTCCCCCCACCCCTCCCATAATCCACAACCAGTTTCCTTCCTCAAGAGTTGAAAAAGTCCACTTGCCCAGTTTCCTTTTTGTCACTGGGGATTCCTCTGGTTTCCCTTTGTCAAGCCATTCTTGGGGGGTGAAAATCTGCTGGACAGTTAACTCCCTGGGATGTTCATGTTGGAAACCTGCACAGGTCAAGGGAGAAGCTGGCCTTTGGAGCCACCTGAATGACTACCAAAACCGGGCTGCGTGCTCTCCTGAGCCCTGTGTTGGGGATGTGTGTTTCTCCTGGTGTTGGTAGTGAGGTTTACGTTAATACTGAGGCAGAAGAGTTCAGAAAAAGGCACTGGAGATGGAGATTTGTCTCTCCCAATCGAAACAGTCGAGCTAGCTGTTTGTGCTGGAGGTGTGACGAGCATGTAATTCCCTAGGCAGGGTGCAATCTGTTTATGGCTGGTGCAATTCTCAGCTAGCCTGGGGTCAACCAAAAAACCGGTACAAGCTGCCCGATCTCAGCACAGGCTCCGAAGGACGTGCTAACGCAATGGCTCAACTATCATTCTCTTTATCCCTGCTCCCTGCTAAGGTTTCCATGTGGGGAAAAGGTATCCAATATTTGGCTTTCATTCAAGTCCTGGAAGAGAAATCCAAGCCACTGAAGATCAGAAATGCTCTAGCAACAAAAGAGGATGTAATTTGCTCTAACTCCCTGCTTGGTTTCAACAGGAAAGATCCGGGAGAAATTCAGCATACTCAGTAGACAAATCCCGTTGCTGCACTTGGTTTGAGTGAGGGTAGGTTGGCTGGCTGTTTCCTTTAATAAGCAGAACCGTGCTGTTGCAGCCTTTGCGATGTTCCTTGTGTTGTGAACTTGGTACTGCCATTGAGCGGTCCTGCCAGGTGCCGTGTGTGCGTGCTGCTTTGCTGCTGACAGCTCATTCGAGGCTTGGATGTGGCTGAGAGTTAGTTGTGGCTTAGCCAGCGACTGTCTGTTAGCAGAGCGGTGGCCATATCAATCGTGATATTGTTGTCAGAGCAGTTGAAGTTTGGGGGGTGGAGGGGCTGAGCTGCCAAGGACCCAAGTCGGGAGCTTTGCCGGGGCTCCTCTGCCACCCCGGTGTGAGGCTCTGCAGCGAGGGTAGGGAACGACCGGTTTGAAGGTTTGCTTGAAACTCCCCACTCATGTCCAGCGAAGACCCTGAGCTGGAGGATGTGGCTAAGGTGAGGCTGTTGAAGGAGACAGGAAGATGGTAATTTCTTGATCAAGCTCAAACCACCCTTAGGTACGTCTCTTTGCTCTTGAAGTGTTTGTTTTGTCATCATATACATTTTATTCTGCATAGGGGGGGGGGGGGTTCAGTGCCAAGACTTGGTATCAGTCCACATAGTCACTGGATCTAGTGCCCTCCCATCCACAGAATAAAGATGTCCCAGACCTGGCAAGGTTGTCTATGCAGTGCTACAAGAGAAGCTGGAGATGTGTGACTTTCATTTCAGTGTGAACATAACTTGCTGCTCTGAGTGGTCCTTGGTCCCAGAGTGCACACAGGACCGAGAAGATGCAGAGAAGGTTCCCCAGCCTGGCATAAAAGCCTTTCATTATCACCTTCCCCAACGTGTATCAGTGCAATGATGGCTAGTGGCATCAAGTCTGCTCAGGAGGCCAAGGAAAACCCTGCAACAGAACTCCCCCCTCTTGTTCTATAAAATGTCATTAGAAAGGCTTCTAGGTGCTGGTTGTAGCAGAAGACATCCTGTGGGTCTTGTAATTTCTGTGGGTTTTGTAATTTCTACTTTGTTAGCTCATCAGGCAGGCTGAGGAGTGAAACAGAAAGCATGAGAGAACCTGAAAATGGGTTTGGGACCCTGCACTGAGGGGCAGGGGCAAGCCTGTCCTGGCAGGGAACAGGGCACCAACAACACCTGTCCCTGCTGGCACCAGGCTCTTCACCAAGGGCTGGCGGTGATACCAGGTGGCACAGGGAGCTCCATGTGCTGATTCCTCTCTCCTGCGGGACCTTAGCCTGAAAGGTCTCACCACCATTTCAACCAGAATTGTTCCACAACCTTCCTATCCTTTGTCGTTAAAGGAGGGAGCTGTAAGACACGTTGAGGGGACAAAGTAATCTCTTGGGACATGGGGACATGGTCAAGGCTGCCACGCTCAAGATGTATTTGGGACGGTTGGGGTTGAATGCTGAGCATACCAAAAGCAGTACAACCACTGAATTCTTTGAAAAACAACCCTAAAATGGTCACTTGGTAGCAGCGCTTTCGTTTCTCTGTGTTTCAGCTCATTGCCTGTAAACCATGCCTAGCACCTAACTTTGTAGGGCACTGAAGAAAAGCTTGCTGGTTTCTCCTCAGTGCTCATATTGGGGTTATGACCGGCATCAAAAGTGCACAAGGAAATGGTGATAGTGGTGAAACTGTCACCTCCACCAGCCTGCAGCCAGGTCAGATCAGCACACCGAGCTCTCTGGAGGGAGAGAATAAGGTTATGTGAATGAGAGACATGGCTTAGACAAAAGAAACTAACTCTTGAAAGGTTGACTTTCCAGGAATCTCACTTAGACAGCAGGTGTTGCTTCTTTGTGCAGCCTTCTTGGGAAGTTTGACCTCTGCTTGTAACCAAATTGCTCTCCTTTGTTTTTTTACAACTGTTTTTTAGTGATTTGTACTCTCTGCAAGTCCAGTGCCACTGCTGAACACTTTGGTTTTGCTCTTTGCTTTTCTGCTCCTCTTCCGGAGCCACTGAGTTGCCTGTCAGCAGTATGCTTCACATAATCAGTTTGGAAATTCAGTCTGTCTTTAACTGCTTTTACTCCTCTGATTCTTTACTTTTAATTTCCTCTGTGAAAAAAAGAAAAGAGAGAAGAAAAAAAAAATGCTGCCCCCCATAGCCCTACTTCTTAAAAGTGCGATTTCCTGTGGTGGTGGAGAGCACATCGAACACAGAAATGTGAACCTGAAGTACCTTGGTGCTGTCTTGCTGAGCGTAAAAAAGAGCAGGTAGGCGGTGAAGACCCATGCTGGCTTCCAGTAAACCCCTAGGCTTGCGCGGAGCTGCCGAGTCAGCAGGGCTGCGTGTCTGTCCGGAATCCTTCCCTCTCCATGCCACTGCGTGGGGTGGTGGTCTCCAAAAGCTCTGTCAGCGCTTGGTGTCTCTGCCAGCGATGCAGATGGAAACGCTTATCCCTCTCTCAGCATCCCTTGTGTGCTGAACAGGGCCAGCGGCTTACCTCTCGGAGGCAAGCAGGGCTGAGCCGTGTGTAAACTACTCAGAGTCTCTCCTGGAATATGCTATAGGAATGATACAGGCTAGGTGAATACTCCACACACCTCTGAATGCTTGACATATTTAAATAGTACCTGGTACTTGTGGTGGGTTGACCTTGGCCAGTTCCATGATGGCCACCCAGCCTCTCTCACTCCCCCTCCTCAGCAGGACAGGGGGAGAAAATAAGATGGAAAAGCTCAAAGTTGGAATAAATACAGGTCGATAGTAAATACGCTTACCGATTATGTGAAGCATGCACCTAACAGGCAATTGGATGGCTCTGCAAGAGGTTTTCACACCCTAACAGCAAAAGCAAAGTGCTCAGCAGTGGTACCGCATTTGCAGGGGATACAAATCACTAGAAAATTACCTCGTCACACTTGCCCCAATTACCAATTTTCCTCACCCCCAAAACAGACTCAATTTGGGGAAACTAATTTATTGTCAACTGAAAGAGATCTGGATAATGAGATGGGGATGGATGCTCCATCCCTGGAAGTGTTCAAGGCCAGGCTGGGTGAGGCTTGGAGCAACCAAGGGAGTTGGGACTGGATGGGCTTTCAGGTCCCTTCCAACCCAAACCATTCTATGAATCAAAGAAAAAACAATACCTTCCCCTTACCCCTCACCCTGGTTTTGCCCCACCCCCAGGCTCAATTTCATACCTCCATTCCCAACTCCTCTGTCTGTCCCTTCCTCGCCCCCAAGGCAGCACAGGGGGATGGGGAATGGGGGCTGCTTAACAAGAAGAAAGGTGTTAGCGTGCAGCCACGTAACATGCTCAAGCAGAGGGACCTTCTCTGGGGCTGTGCCTTTGAGCAATGCCCGGTATCGGTTGTGGGGGGGTGGGCAGCACGCAGAAGGGTGTGGAAACGGCTGCGGAGGGGAAGAGAGATGGTTCTGCAGGTATAGCAAAAGACTCGTGAGAAGATGGCCGTGACATTAGAAATGATCGTCTGCAGTCTGCGTGGGGAGATAGAGAGTCATCATTAATAAGTACTGTATATCTATAGACAGATACTGCCTTCCCTTAAATGGAGCAAATCCAAACACAATACAAATCGCAGCCAGCCATGGAGCAGATAAATCTCCCAGCAATTTAGGCACTTGAAGTATTTTGGGTTTATATTTAGAAGGAAATGGAGTATAATCATAACATAACCATGTTGTAATACTTTTATTTCCAATGGTAGCTAGTCCACCGATACCAAGCTTTAAACCAGAAGGCCTGGAGGACTTGCACAGAGAGCTTCTGCGAGTTTTGTGTTTCTGACTGGGACCATCCGAGATGCTGGTGTTAGGGTGAACCAAGTCTTTGTGTGCACATTGAGGATGGGCCAGTAGTCCCATGTCTGTTAAAAATGAAATTGGTGGTGTGAACGCAAAGCTGGAAAGCATGAATAGAAACTAAAACACACCTCTTTTTAGTAAGAGACAAGTCAGAGCAAGGAGGTAGAACAAAACAGAAGTGAAAATGGTTTCTGTGCACTGCTTCCCAAAGCCACTTGGTCCTTGCAGCCAGGACCTTGCCTCCAGCCACCAACACAGCCCTCCTGTCCCAGCGAGGTCTGTCACCCCCATGGCTTGTCCTTCTGCCACAGACTGACACTCAGTTCTGCTGGGACTCCTTTGCCTGCCCTCCCCACAGAGTCTAGGGGCCCCTTCCCCAGGCAGGCTCAGTACCTCTCTGAGGATGGGACTGGTTCCCACCTGACCTCCTCTTAAAAGCAAGTGAGAAATGGTGAACACAGGGTCACTTACATGAAGCTTTATGAGGATTTTAAGGAGACTATAGAAGTTGAATGGGAGAGCAGCCAGTAAGCAGGGGTCCAACCCTGCCAAGGACAGAGGGGTTTCAGACCTGCTGACTCTCTGACACGAGCACTGTGTCCCTTCTCAACTTCTTGTGCAGCCCCAGCCTACTCGTTGGTGGGGTGGTGTGAGAAGCAGAAAAGACCTTGACTCTGTGTAAGCACTGCTCAGCAATAATGAAAGCACCTTTATTATCAACACTGTTTTCAGCACAACTCCAAAACACAGCCCCATACTGTGAAGAAGACAAACTCTATCCCAGCCAAAATCAGCACAATTTTTGTCTCCTTAATTAAAAACTAGTATGCTATAGCTACAAAATCTCAGGTTCTCAAATACTGAACAGGCTGGAGAGGGTCTAGAGAAGGGCCACAAAGATGATCAAAAGACTGGGAAGCCTGACAGATGAGGAAAGGCTGAGAGAACAGGGTTTGTTCAGCCTTATAAAAAAAAGTATTAGCAGAGGTCTTATCACCATTATCCAGTATTTAAATGATGGCTACAAAGAAGATGGGAGATTCCCTTTTTACAAGGAGTCACATGAAAAAGACAAGGGGTGATGGGTACAAGTCACTCCTGGGGCGATCCCGATTGGACACAAGTGGAGAATTTTTCACAATGGAAGAATCAGCTATTGGAATAATCTCTCCAGGAAAAGTGGTGGATTCACTGACATTGGACACTTTTAAAGTTCCTCTGGACAGGTTGGTGGGCCATCTTGTCTCGACCATGCTTTTGCCAAGAAAGGTTGGACCAGATGATCCTTGAGGTCCCTTCCAACCTGCTATTCTATGATATTGATCAAGCATGATCAATCATCAAGGGTGTCTTACTGTCATTCCCCAGACTGTTGCTAAGCCCTCGCCGCACAAACCCTGATGGTTGCACGTGTCAGAGGCACCTCCTCGGCGTGACACCCAAAAGGGCTGCAGCAGCAGTCTGAGGTGCAGAGCGGGAGGACGGCTGTAGCCAAGTGGGATGCTGCCTTATAGATGATCAAGCATGGGGCAGTGAGCAAGTCACTCTGGGGTGTCTTACCATCATTCCCCAGGCTGCTGCTAAGCCCCCGCTGCACAAACCCTGATGGCTGCACGTGTCAGAGGCACCTCCTCAGCGTGACACCCAAAAGGGCTGCAGCAGCAGTCTGAGGTGCAGAGCGGGAAGACGGCTGTAGCCAAGTGGGATGCTGCCTTATAGAATCCTGCTAGAAAGTACCTTTCCCAGCTATTGCATAGGGAATATTTGCTCCCTTTTCTAGGCTGATGTCCTGGGAATGCCCTGTCACGCATCCTGAGGCCAAGCTCTTTCACATCAGGGACATGCAAGGGTTTGAGACTGTGGGTATAGGAGCATGAGAGGACAGCTGTGCTTTCTTTACTGCTGGGCCTTCTTCCTCACAGTCCTTTGAAATGAAAAAACCTTGGATTTGGGAGTAGTTACTCCTCTTTCACCAGGAACAACGTATATTTGGTCCCCAGGCAGTGTTTTCCCACGCAGCCGTTGCTGGCAGCTGAAATCTGTAGCTGTGGTTTGCACTCTGTGTTGTATTCTTCTTTGCTCTTTATTCCTGGTTGCTTTTTTCTTTTTTTTTTTATACCTTTCCAGGTGACGTATGATTCTTATTGTTCTCTGGTTTGATGACTTGTATGTTTCTTCTCAGCATTTGGTGCACTTTGATGTACGGCAGCATCATGGGGTGTGGGGTTGTGCACATCTACGAGTGTTACCGAGGCCCTCTCAGCAATCTGTGATGACTCACATTTTTCATCTTTTTCTTTGTTTTTCATGTACCGTTGTTAATATTTGCATGAACTCAAGTCTAGGGCATACTCTATTTTAAAGTTCCCTCTAAGGGAAATACTTTATGTTATTGGAATGAGTAGCTGGCAATGCTGAGGATGAGTGAAGTGTGAGCTTGAATGGAGATGCCAGTGCCTGTGGTAGGCAAAAACATCCCAAATTGTGAACGTTGGCAGGTGGCAACCAATTGTGCACGTATGCACGTGAGTGAATGTCCGAAACGGAGCTGTTTTCCGTCTGCCACTCTGCCTGGAGCAGATACAACATCTCTGAAGACAGCTTCCCTCCATGCAGCGTGTATGGCACGTGGCTCTGTGCCCAGGCAGAGGGTACGTGACTGGTGGGGGAGGGGGAGAAAATGATGGGGTGAGGAGCCGTTGTTTTCTCCGAAAGGCTGGTGAAGCTGAAGGATGTAGGACAGGCTGCAAGCAGCAGCACGGAATAGCTTCTTGTGCCTGGGAGAGTCTCCTGCCAGCGACCCCCAGGCTCCCTTGTGCTGTGATGGGATGTGCAGAGTTGCAAATGCCCCCAGAGAAGCACTGCTGATGAAGAAAATACGAGGCAGAGTAGCTAATATCGTATGGGCTGGTTATCCCACCCAGAGGTGTCTACGTTCCGGTGTCGGATGGAGGGTCTGTAACAACACTTCAGATACCCTGTAAGCAAGGTTATAGCACCTCTCTGTTTTGTCACAGTGCTTGGCTTTGCTGGCGTGAGGTGGGACCTGGAAGCTGAGGAACACGAACACCGCATTGGCTATGTTTGCATGATTTTGGGACCTGGCAGAGAAGCGATTTGGTTGAGCAGCCAGGAGATTTGTTTGGGAGGGATGGTAGGACACGTGAGTTGTGTGGCAAGTGCTGGGGAGTGGAAAATGCCCTGAATTCCTTGTCTGGAGGTGGGAACTGGGTAAGGGCAGGTATTAGGGGTGAAAACACAGAAGGGAGGAACAATCTTGGCACTCCTCAGACTCTGCTTGGATGAGCATCCCTTCATTCTGTAAGAAAATGAGATTCACAGATACAATCTCCTTTGTCTCAGGGACTAATATCTTGGGGACACGGGTCTGCATGGACTCTCAGTGTGCAGTTTGTGAGTGAGAGGGCATGGTTACAGGGACATTTTGCTTGTAAGGGAGCCAAGAGGAGGAAAGATGTGGCTGTGCTAACCCTGCAGTAAAGGAGGAAGTGGAAAAAAAAGGGGCAGGGGCCAGAGGCTTGGGGGGAGGATCAGGATTTGGATGGACATCAGCAGAGGACTCTGTCCTGAATGAAGCCACAGGTTTTCCAACGGCATGGAGTTCTTTGGTGACGTAAAGCAAGCTGAACAAGAGGTCCCAGCTGGAGGTAGGGCAGCCCCAGGCTCCAGCCCCGTGACACATGCACCACTAACACTCAGCTAAGCCGGTGTCCCTGTGTCCTACCTGTGTTCCTTCTCTGCCAGGAGGATGTGTAGTCCGCGGTGTGGCATTGTGAGAGTGGCACGATACTTCCAAAACAGCCCAGAGACAGCAAGATCCACAGGTGATTCATAAATATTTGCATTCTGCAAATGACACTTGTGCTGGGAGTGGTGAATCACATCTGGCGGTGGGAAGGGCCTGGGGGGAGATAAGACCCTTCTTTCCATGAAGGGTGGTGGAGTCTGTCCCAGCCTGGGTGCTCTGGCAGTGTGGCTTGTGCTGAGCTGAGGGCTGATCCCGCAGCAGTGCCCACTCTCTGTGACTGGGTGGGTGCTTGGGATGGGGGTGAGGGTGTGCGACAGTGAAACCCGTCCCCCACAGCCTGGGCTTCCCCCATGCTGCTGCCTACTGCCCGCTCTGGACAGGTCCCACATCTCCTGCACAACCAGGGTGACCACCCACACGGCTGTCCTTGCTGGGTGGGAGGTGATGCTCGAACGTTTCCATGGTGCTTGGCGGTCGTGGGACAGGCAGCGCTGATGGTCTAAGCTGCGAGGAGACCTTCCCTGAGGCTGCTAGTTTAGCCGTGGGTGGGTTGTGGGTCCCTGAGGGGGGCTGAGCAGGGATAGCATTGGTGTCTGTCTGTCTGGCTGACTTGCCATGGGTTTATCTTAATCCCAGTGGTGAGGCTTGTCCTGTGGCTGGGAGACAGAGGTGATGAGTTGGGACTACAGGATGAGGGCTTTGCATGAGCACACATTCTCTGCAAAACTCAGCCTCCCTTGGAGAGCCCTGAGCTCAGGAGAACAGCCCCTAGGAAGAGATTCTGACTCCATGTGGGCCAGGGACTCTGGGACTGGGAACTACAGCGTGGGATGACACATGCCAGCACCCTGCCCTACTTGTTACCCCTGCCTGGCACTGGAGGTTGGGCAGGGGCTCTCCAGAGGGCCCTTCCCACCTTCTTACACCATGGTTCAATTCCAGGTCCTGGCTCAGCCCCAAGTTAGGATTGTCCTTCCTCTGTGCAGCATCTCTGCGCTCAGGGTGATGCTGTCATGCAGGGAAACCCTCCTCCAGCAGCCAGGGAGGAGAAGAGGATGTGCAGGAGGTGCTCAACAGCTCCTCCTCATTCCAGACACCTTTAGGGTGACTGGCTTGTTCCACCCGTGGGTGCTCGTGGCAGGCTGTCCCCCATGACGCCTCTCTGCCACCTGGAAGGGAGCATAACAGTAGCGATCATGATAAACAGCTCGGGGCTTGTTAGAACAGCAGATACAAACAGAAAATATTTCCTCTTTATTTCATGTAAACACCGCTACAGGAAATCAAGCTACCTTGGGCAGGAAGCAGAGGTTGTTGAGGACAGGGACAGGATGGCCGGTGGGGTTTTGCACGGTTCTGACAGCAGTCTTCATCCACTGCTGCTCCAAAGAATGGTCAGCATCTTAATTTTCTGGTGGGGTCTCAGGAGCCTCAAAGAGCTTTGGTGAAGGGGACCAGGGATGTCAGGGCCGTAGCCAGAGAGATAGTCTGCTTTGCTCCCAGCCATGGCTGGATGAGCCCTCTCAGGGAATGCTACGCAGGGAAGGAGCTAAAGTCAGGGCAGCTAATGAACTGCTGTGGTGAAATATGTGGAGGCCTTGAAGACTGAGGCAGGGATGCTGAAAGAACACAATTTAAATGGGGACCCTGTTTTAGACGCATACATTTGCAGACTTGTTAACATGTGACTTGTGGATGCAGATACCAAATGTGACCGTGTCAAAGTGGGTCTTGGCAAAACTGTACCTGGATTGCTTTGAGAATGTTAAATGGGAAGCTGAGTTCAGAGGAATCTTAAAAGTAAAATCCTCAGGAGACTCAAAAGTAGATTAAGACCCAAATAAACATCTGACTGAGTCTTTGGACCTTGGCTACTGCCAGAATTGTGTTACAGAGACTATTCACCAGCTGGACACAATGAGGTTACTTCCAGCTGTAGCCCTGCAGAGCTTCAGAGAAACAACTTTAACGACATTAGGCATTAAACTTCTTTGTGCCTGGAGCTTTCCTGGTTCTTTTGAAGATTTCCCACATAGGTCTCTTTGGACCAGTGTGGGCTGACTGGGATACAAAGAATATCAAATTGAAAGTTTAAGGTTGGCTCCACAGCAAAGCGCTTAGTATTGATGGGAAAGCAAAGGGCCTGAGTGCACAGGAGAGGCACCCCATGGTAAATCTTCACTGCACAGAGTTTGCAGCCTTCCATTGCTCTTCCTCTGCTTTTGGTAACCTGTTTAACTGAGACATCCTTACCAAGAGATGGGTCACTGTTGTCTTGGTTGCTAAGCATGCAAAAAAAAGTCCAGCATTTGTAACAAAACTGCCACAGGCTTGGAATAGACTGTGAGAAGTGGAGAGAAGTGAGAGGAGAAATCAACTCTCAGCAATAAGGAGTTTTTCAGTGATTCCCGACCTGGCTGAGGGATTCATATCTAAGAGTCTGAAAGAGTTGTGTGAGAAAATGTGTGCTAATAATGACTCCTTGGAAGAGAGGGAAATTCCAGAGACTGGAACATACCAGTAACATGTGACAGTAGGTGTAACAGCAGCCAAAGAACTAACCTGGGAGAATACTGGAAATCTTAGCAGGGTCCAATCCCAACCCAGTCAACAGGGAAAAGCTGAAGCTCTCTCCCTGGTCTGAATGGCTCTTCCGGAATCACTTTATTATCTTGGTTTGCATGTGCTTTTAATTTATGAAGCTCTCTCCCTAGTTTGAACGGCTCACAGGTCTGGCTCTTCTGGAATCACTTGATTGTCTTGGTTTGCATGTGCTTTTAATTTCAACCCAGGTCTGCACACCATGAGGGTTCTGGACTATTTCTAAAGGGATGGCAAAAAGATACCTGAAAGCAATTTAAATTCCCTAGAGTGCCTCCAGGTCACTGATGTGACTAATCAAATGCCCTCTGTGAAAATGTGACAAGAGGCAAGGAACAGCAGCACTGAAAACTGTGGGGAGTGACTTCCACCTGGGCATGCAACTCCTACTGAATCATTTGTCACTGCAACCCCCAGCTCAAGGGTTGCAACGCTCTGGCACAATACAAAACCACTTCACGGGATGGAGCAACACTGGGGGGCTTCTAGGATTGTCCTGGGCAAGCAATTCCTTGAGGTTCACCCCTGGCAGGTAGCAGAAAAGTCTTTGAGCTGGAGCAGAGACCAAAGGCAACAGTGGATGGCTTTCACTCCTCCTGTCCTTTAACCAACTTCTGCAGCATCTGCCTTGTAGTGAGATGGCAACTTAAACCATAGTGTTTAAGGAATTCCTGGGATGAAATTAAATTCTGGCTCATAACTACTGTTCTCGGGGTTAAAAAGTATAGAAAGGTTTTTCCATTACTGGATCCAGTGGTGAAAAACAGCCTAATCTGGGTGAAAAATAAAACACCTGGCTGCACCGGAGGCGGGGAGTGCTGGTTAAACCTGAGGAATTCTGATTTGCAGCATCCTCACATGTGGATGTGACTCCACGCCTATGTGGAGAACAAGGTTCAGCCAAAGGTTAATTACTCTAATTGGGCAAATTACTTAAAGCAGGATAAAGGTGAGGGGGTGCTAGTTGAGTTGTGCTGTGCTGGCTGGGAGGTAAGGCTGTGTGATCTTCTACTTTTGCAGCGTAATGTTTCTGCCCAGGGCATTAGCACTGGTGTGGGTTTTGCTGTGTGCATTTGAAAGTGCCCTGGCTTTGTGCTAACTAATCTCTGGTAGCTGAGAAAGCGCTTCAAAAGGAGGAGCTTGGGTTTTTAATAATCCACCAAATATCTGTTCCTGTGCTAGAGAGTGGTCAGAGGCTTGGCGGGGGACCTTTGGTTGAATGCAGGGGCTGATGCTGTGGGGTTGTTGCATCCTCAGTATAGAAGTTCTGTGTCTCCGGTGGTTTTTTGGGACAGCTGGTGATACACAGACTGGACAAACTCTGAAGGCAGCAAAATCCTGCTCAACAAGGACTGTTCTGGCTTTCTCCTGGAACCACAGATACCTGGACTGCAGAGGAATTTGTGCACCTTGGCTCTTAAAATCTCAAGTCTTGTTTACACTGCTTCACTGCAGAAGTGGTGAAAGCTGTGGGTCTGTGACCTTGGCTACCGTGCAGCTCCATATTGCCCTGTTTGCAGGCCTCCTCGTGTTTCCCCTCAGGAGTGGGTGCCTCTGAAACCCTTGGGGCTGCAGTTGCAAAAATATTCTTCTGTGTTATAACCCTGAACGTGAACCTCAAATCCTGCGTGTGTTTTTCACACAGGAAAATGCAGTCAAAGGAGAGAGAGAGCGAGACTCGGCTAACCAGCAGTCGCCCAGGGATCAAAAAGTGTTTACAAGAAAGGAAACCATCTGTGAAATCAGCCTCGATGATTTTACCTGACCAGATGTGTGCTCCCTTCCTGCACCTCTGCGCACGGGCTCTCCCTCCGGTTGCCGCCTGAATGCGTCAGTGACCAAATAGGCATGTGCGAGGCTGCCCCCCAACACGGACACCTGAACCAGAGCGTTCCCAGCCGTCTTGCCATAAACACACTGGTGCAGACTGGGATATACTGGACCGGAGTGCAGGCACTGGATGGAGCTGGCTGTGGATGCTGCTGTGCAAGGTAAGGGCAGGAGAGGGGCTCTGCGGCATCGTGGCGCGGAGGGGCTCCTGCCCCAAGGCTGGGTTGGGTGCTCTGCCTGATGTGGGTTTGAGCTTAGGAGCAGTGTTGGGGGACTTCTTCAGGCAGTTCGTCTCAAACTTTCGCAGGCACTCAGAAGCAGAGCTGTAAAAACACTACCCCACTGAGAGCTGATTTGGTGAGATAAGGTACTATCAGTAAGTGTTTCCATTAGACATAAAAAAAAATAACACCTTTTCCACCACCACCGCACTAGTTCCATGCACTGGTGGAGGGAGAGCAGCTCTACCCACTTGGTTCTCCTGGTTTCTCTGAAGACTGGGTGCTGACCAAGAGTCTAGCAGCAGAAGGGTTGTTCACTCCAACCTGGGACACCTCCGTATGCTGGTAGCCTGCACAGAAAACGGAGCTGTAGCAGCAGGCTTCAGAAGAAATGGATGTATGCTGGTGCCCCAGAATTAGGGGTCTTTTAACTCGCGCCATGCCTTGCTGCCTTGCCCTGTTCTTCCTCATCTGAGTGCACTTCATCGCGGTGGGGCTGGCAAATGGCAATGAAACTCTGGTTTTGTTGATGAGTTGCATTGGGGGATTGAAAATGTAAATCTCTCTCTCCATCACTTCATTTTGTTTGTAACTCTGGTGTACTCCCCCCTCATTTGTTTGAATGTCGAAGGCTGAGCAGCTTCCTGCCAGGGAGCTCAGAGCTGTGCTTGGGGAGGCCCTCCTGCTGTAGCACCTGCGTAAACTGCGCTTGTCCAGGGCTGCTCAGTGAGGCTGGAAGGGTCAGTCTTCCTTCTGTAAGCCTCTGCGAAGGTTTCCAAAAGGTTTTGAGCGGATAAGGTTCCTACCTCCTTCCTTGCAGTGCTCCCTCTGCCCTGTAATGCCTTGTGTTCTCACCCCTGCTGAAGTGTTTCACACTGCTTCTGAGGTGTAGTGATTGGAGAGTTTTGTCTGACTTTTGCATTTTTTTATGCATGAAATGAGCTGCTTTTAATTAAGTGGGAGAAATACCTTCTCTCTTTTCAAAGCCCTTTTGCCCTGCTCTAAATTCCTTGCTTAGGCAAAAACATTGCAGCTGCTGAGGCTTACTCATTTGGCCTTTGCCAAGGGATGAGTGTTTGTCACCAGGTTTGGGACAACATAGTGTCTCCTATTTCCCAAATATCAGAAGGCTGTTCATTTAACTGTTTGTTTGAAAACCATGTTGGCGGCTTTCTTTACCATGCTGGGTGGTAAAGGGAGTTGGTTTTTCAAATCCTTTGCAAAATCATCCCCAAAGGCAAGAGATCTTTGTGCTAGCTGGAACTCTGTTGTTAGCACAAGAATATTCCTGCAATGCCTTTTCCTCTGAGGTTTTCCACCATGTTTCTGATCTGAGCCTGTTCTTTTGTGGAATGGTAATTCCATGAGGGTTGCTTCTGGGGAAAATGCTGTCACTCGGGATGGGTATGTATGCAGGGCGGTGGTAAGAGTGGCCGGTGCAACGGCACGCAGCCCTTGTTAGCTCGTGCCTCGGGCTCTACTACAGCGTGTATGGCTTTGTGAGGTGCATTGATACCTTGTGGGAATGTTTGTGCTTTGCAGTGGTGGCTACTGGGCTGTCCTGGGAAGGTTTTTTTGCTCTTCCTAAACAGTCTGCAGCAGCCACAGGGTGAGGAGGGCCTTGTCTGTGGGTGTGTGGAGGAGCAAGAGAGCTGTGACTGAAAGGAGATGTGGCCCTTTCCCCATGTGGGAACTGTCCCTTAGGTTTGGGTGCAGCCCAGCAATGAGTGGAGCTGTGCCCTGGGGGAGTGGGGGCAAGGATGGGGAGAAGGGCTGTACCAGCAAAGCATGAGTCCCTGAGGCTGTCTCACCTTGCTGTCCAAAGGGTCAGCTGCCATCAGTCCCTTTACTGTCAGTCCTGCTGGCTGGGAGAGGGCTGGTCTCATGAGCATGGGAGGATGAATGTTGCCCTCCCAGGAAGCAGACAGCTCAGCTGGATGGCATTCCCTGCTTGCCCAGAGCTTGCTGTGCCCTTGCTGCCCAAAGCAGCACCCAGCATAAGAAACTTTTCCCAATCCATCCTGCCCTGGGCTGAAGGCTGGAGGGGTCTGGTATCCGGTGAAGTCCCTGGAGGAACATGTGGAGGGCGCTTCCGGGGTGGTAGGCAGAGAGAAAGGGCAGTATGTGTGGAGGCAGAGCAGAAACCCTGATGGCATGACAGCATGGCATTGGAGCAGACCAAAGGGCCCTGAATTCTGGGACATAGGCACTGTGTTTATCAGCCCTGGCACAGAGGAGGGGAGAGGTGCAAGCAGTTCTGCATGCTGATGTGATGAATGTTATACATACCCAAATAAGTAGGAAAAATGCTCTCCCCCCAGTGATTCTGCCTACCCCCATAGTCACTTGCATCTGCATTGTTTTTACCCTGCCCACACGTTTTGGCTGCTCCAATAACACATGAAGAAACCACCCTCCCACTGCTGGGTGACTCATGCTGTCACCCCTCCAGGAAACCAAGAGATAATCTCACTGCGCTGATAATGGCAGCTCCTTCTTAGCTTCACCGGTGGTTGGACACCTCGGAGCGCCGCTTGCAGCAGCTCCAGCGGCATCCCCACCTCCTCAAATTCAAATGTGCTCTGGAGATCAAAGCGCTGAGCTCCTCAGCTGCAGCCTTGGCACTGGGTCACCTTTGCACGGAGAGGGTGGGGGACTCATCCGGGGGTGGCTTTTCTCTTTCCTGCTTTGTGCTAGGCCGCCCTTTGAGGCTGCCTGCTTCTCTGCCTTGTACTCCAACCCTTTCCTCCGTGGCAGCCATGCATAGTACGCTGTCGCGCGTGGGATGAAGTCTTTCTCTGTAGAACAAGGCGAGGATGCCCTTGGGGAGAGCCCTGACGGGGGAAGTCCCGACCAGGGTGGGAGGAGCGGGGCCTGCAATGGTGTTTTGCCGATAGATGGGCTCAACAGAAAGGATTAATTATACTTTATATTTTAACTAAGTGTCATCTTTTGCTAATAATAATGCATATTCCCTTAATGATCATACATATTTTGCTAATGATCGGCAGATAGTCTCATATTTCACGCTGATACGATGCTAGTCGGGAGGTTCACTCAGAAGTCAGCTTTGGTTCGAGGCCTATTGCTCAGGCCTCAGTACTTCAATTGGGAAGGCTGTCTCACTCCACTTTGGGATTACGTTTGCTTTAAATAAGAACTTCAGAATCACAGGACAGTTTGTGGACGCTGAGTCTCACATACACAGTGCTGCCAGGGCAGTCCTGACACACTGTGACCCTCTCTTGCTTTTTCCTTGTGAGATTTGCGCTTTTTTGGCAAAACGGCGTGTTTGGGATTTCTCTTGTCCCTCCTGGATGCCTACATGGTGATCCCTGCCTGTCTGTGAACTGTCTGAACCCTTATAGGTGTGAACCTCTGTCACTCCCATCTGCTCCCCCCACCATCCTGTGTAAGGGACTTGGAACTGAGGCTGAGTTTACTATCTTCAGGGTGTGCTGGGGGTGGAGGTACTATCCTAGTCTCTAAGTAGAGGGGTAGAAACACAAATTAAGACTGAAACTGCCCATTTTGGGTACTCCAAAACGTCTGTAAGGGTGATGTGTATGTTAATTTTAAGCAAAATCTGTCAATATTCAGCGTTCAGTCTAGTCAAAGACACCTAGCTCCATGCAAATTCAGCCCAACCTCCTCGTCCCACGGGGGGATGACTGCCAAAAGTCACAGCAGTGGCAGGGGATGAGGCTGAGGATGTTCATGCCTGGGGCATGTCCTGCAGGACATGGCTTTCTCAGCTAGATGGATATTAATCTGTGTATTGGGGACCTTTCAGGTATGCTGGGCCATGGAGAGAAATACAAGGTCTTTAAAGCTGTCAGGCCACAGGCTTGTGCTCTGATCCTCTGAGAAATCCCCAAAGGACATGGCTGCCTGGGAGAGCAGAGGTGAGGGCCCTGTGCTGGATCTGTAAACAGTGCCTTTGACCATGCCACCCTGGAAGGCTGTGCTTGCTGAAATCTCCCTTTACAGGTGCAACACTGGGTTTCCTGTCACCTGCCCAGTGCTTTTTATTTTGAGTTTGGGAAGATTTGTGTTGGCAAGACACTGCTTTGTGGCATCTGTCCCTGTATGTTCTGCTGTGGAGAGATGCAAAGACATTTTACCAGACTTAAATCCTACAGATTGCGTGCTCTCTTCTGTGGCCATAAGGATTGACTCCCAAAAATGGGAATCATAGAATCACAGGATGGTTTAGGTTGGAAGGGACTTCAAAGCTCATCCAGTCCCACCCCCTGCCATGGGCAGGGACACCTTCCACTAGACCAGGTTGCTCCAAGCCTCATCCAGCCTGGCCTTGAACACTTCCAGGGATGGGGCATCCACAGCTTCTCTGGGCAACCTGTCCCAGTGCCTCCCCACCCTCTCCAGGAAGAATTTCTTCCTGATATCCAAAGTAAATATACCTTCTTTCAATTTAAAGCCATTGCCCTTGTCTTGTCACTACAGGTCCTTGTAAAAAGTCCCCCTCCCAGTGTTTGCTCTGTGGCATGGGTTCCCTAAATGACCTTATTTGATAGGCAGCCCCTTGGGGCGCGTTGCCTGCAGTGTCTGATGCAGGGATGTTTTGGTTTTACTTTGACAATGCAAATAAATCACTGTGCTGGCACTGGTGGCGTTTGAGCACAGACCACTAGATGTCTGTATAAACCAGGGTTTGACAAGCAGCAGTCCCAGCTGTGGTTTGAGTTTAGTGGCTAATAAACAGCAGAGATGGAGAGCAGATTCACCAGCTGCAGTCTTGTGGCAGCAAAGCAGGGGGTCAGAGGAGGATCCCGCAGTACAGAGCGGGATGGTGTGTGGTGGCTTGCAGAAGCTTGAGGCCAGGTTAATGCTACCAACTTGCAGTATGGAAGTTGTCCCAACTCTGTTGGGACATGCTCTGCCACTGTGGTCACAGCTCCTTGCAAGGAGCCCCGCAACCACAGTGAAATCTGTCCCTTGCCAAATAATCTCATTTAGTTTAATGGCAAAAAAGGCTTTTGCTCTTTGCCTGCAGTGAATCCTTCCAGTTGCAGGCTTGACACCATCGCCATGGCACGGTTCAGTCTCTGCTGTGTGGCGGGTTGGTATAGTTGCACTTCCAGTGGGAAGAAGGTGTTTTCTCAGCTTGCAGTTTCCCCGTGAGATGGGCATTAAGCTGTGCATCAAGGACCCTTTGAGTGTGTTGGGCTGCAGAGGGAAATCCAAACTCTTGAAAGCTCCAGGTTCAGGTGGCTCTCCCCACACCATCTCTGTAGCCCTGTGTCTCTGAGCACAGTGACTGCTTCAAGAAAAGGCAAAGGTCTCTTTGGAAAGAGAAGTCAAGATGGTGAGAAGGAGCTCTACTCCTTCTTCCCTCACTGGTAGTGGAGTAGCAGATGTCTGCTCCCGAAATCCTCAGGTGATTGTTGAACCTGTGTCCCACCCCAGAGAGCTGCATTTCCTTGCCAAAGCAGCTTGCTTAGCTCTACCCCTGCAAGACAGGGTGCTGCCAGTACTAGGGAGCAGCTGCCCCTGGCCTGCTGGAGAGGTAGAGGAGGAAGAGAGGCTCTCCCAGTGCTTGTCCTCTTGCACAATTCCCCTAAAACCACTGGAGGGCAGGGCAAGTCTGTCAAAGTCCCCTGGAAAGCGCTCAGTTGTCCCGGCGCTGAGATCCTGCACTGGAGGAAGGATCGCGGAATCACTAAGGCTGGAAAAGACAAGATCATCCAGTCTAACAATCAACCCAGCTAGACCATGTCCTCAAGTGCTCCTGCTTCCTGAAAGCATCCTGGGGCAGGTTGGGCCTGCTACAGGCTGGTCTGGTGCAGGAGCAGTCCCTCATTCCCTAAATTCCATCCCCTCCTGCTTTGCTCCCCTGTCACCTCCCTGAACCTGCGTAGACCCTTCCTGCCTCTGCTTCATCCCTTGTTGCAGCTCCACCAGCCCAGGCTGGAGCACTGCTGTTGGCTGCCCAGGATGCTCAGCCCTGCCGTACAGATTTGGGAGACTGCTCCAAGCAGTCTCCCTGCACGGCACATATGGCATCTGAAGTCTCCGACATGTGGGGAGTCGGAGACCTCAGTGGCCGAGCTTGGGTGCAAGCCCCTGAACCGCAAGATGCACGAGGATTGTGCAAGGCAGAAATTAATGTGGTGACGGGTGAGTGGCACATCCCCTTTGCGCTGGCTGTGCGGAGGAGCGATAGGAAGTGGCGGCATGCAAAGGGGCCAGCAGGTCACGGCTTAGCCTCCTTGGACAGGGTGGAACTAGTCTGCGAGCCAGCCACAGCTGCGCCTGCCCGTGTGACATCGGAGCTCTGGGAGCACAACGGGGCTAAGGGGAAGGCCCAGCTATGGGAAAACGGTTACTGCATGTTGTGGTGTCCTGCCAGATGTGCATGAAGTCCTTGAGTTGAAGAGCTTCATCAGGATGTGGCTCGAGGCTCACCCTGGCTGGGAGAGTGACCTGGTCAGAGCTGTGGGTGTCTCCGCAATTCCCTGGAATGCAGATGCGCTCTGCAAATGCGTGTCAGACCCATGATCTTCTCCTTGCTGTACCAGCTTGCAGACCCCAGACTGGAGCAGACCGCAGCTGGCGTGCGGGCCGGAGGAAGCTGATGTACTGCAGGGGCATTGGAGCCGTAGCATGGGGGTAAATGAGGAGAAGGGGGTAACGGGGAAAAGCTGTCCCTGTCTTTTGCCCTTATCTTTAAAAGAAGATTTGTCTCTGTCTGTTCTTGAAGGCAGCTTGGGCTTTCAGGAAGATCCTGCCTACAGATGTCTGTGCCCAATTAGGATGTTGCTCAATGGTGTTTAGTCCATGGCCAGAATTTGTAAAGGATGAAGCAGGCCATGTGTCTCTTGAGGATCCTCTCTCTTTAAAAAAAATCTTCTTTAATTCCAGTTAGCAAAGCAGTCTATTGAAATCAGTTTGGACAGATAGTCTCCAGATTGATTGTTTCAACTGTGGTATTGAACAAGTTGTGATGGTGCTCTTTGAGGAAACCCAAGAACCCACGCTCCAGGAAAGACACCACTGCATGCTCTTCGCTGTTGAACCTAGTTTTGAATTCAGCAGACACATTTAGCCAGCGTGTGTGGGGAAGGGGACTGTATTTCTTTCCTAGGAAATAAAATATAAAATATAAAGAAAACAATGTGTTTCTGACATGGCTGGGAACAGAGCCTGGAGACCTGGGAAAGGCTCAGCTGGTTACCTTGCGGCCAGGCTGTGTCAAACCTGGAGTTTGCATGCTGTGGTGGCTGCGTGGATGCACGTATCCTCTGGCAGCCTGGTCACATAACTTTATTTCAAAGCTCTATGGATGGATGCATTTGGGGCTGGGTAATAATCAGTCAGGCTTTTAAATTTAAAAGCCCTGGATTTATTCCCAAGGCAAAGAGAGGTACTGTTAACACTGTCTAGAAGTACAAGACTACCTTTTGTATCTAAAACCAAGAGCAAGAAAAATGGCACCTTTTACTCCAGTCTCCGAACTAGCTGGAGGCAGGCATAGGTTGCAGCTGGATGCAGAGTAAGTGTGTGAGATAAGAGCAGGAGATGGGAGAAGTCGTCTCTCAGAGGACTGGAAGCCTCCATCCAGCACTTGGTGCAGCCTTTGGGAGGGCGTGAACCCTGGGAGGTGCCAGTCAGAGGCTTCCTCAGGGCAGCAGAGATGGAAAACTGCTTCAGTTTTGTAGATGCTCCGGGATGGCATGAAATCAGTGGGTGCCCCAGTAGGCTGCGAGATGGGCCGTCCAGAACCTGTTCCTTGCTGAGCAGAACTGTTGTGAAGCTGCTCCCCAAGTTGTGCTTGTGGTCGGTCAGTCAGAATTCAGAAGCATCTGACCCTTTTGCTGAGTGCCCCCTCCTTTTTCAGATTTGCATGTGTCTTTCCTTTCGAGCTTTCTTCCTTATAGAAATGTCTGTGTCCAGCACAACATTATTAGCCCCTGTTTCGTTCCGCATGACTCAGCTGGATGCATTTCCAGCTTGTGAAGGAGACAAAGCCAGTATGAGACAGAACATGGAACGGAAATAGGGGGCAGCTGAAAGCATGACAAATAGCTGGGGAGGAGGAATAAGTATGCAGTGCCCTGACAGACATGTATTTCTTATTCCCAACTGAGATGTTTTCAGTAACCACTGACTGAGCAAGCTGGTGCCATGGTGATCAGGGACACGTTTGAAGGCAACGTTTGAAGTCTGCGACTGCAGTTGTTGGTTGGTGTTTGCAGATACTGCTCACAGCTGTGGCTTCTGCTTGTATTCGTGACTGATCTACTGTCTTTGGGCTGGGGATCCCATCTCAACACACACCCTGTTTTGTGACCTTTGTTCTAACCTTTTGGCTACCGCTGCTGGAGCAGAGTGCTGTGCGGTTGTCTTTGGTCTGTTTCTCCCCAACAAGCAAATTCTTGGCAGCACCCATGTCACAGCCAGGAGGGACTTGTTATTCCTATGGCCTGGCCTCATTGCTGCCATGGTGACAGTCTCGTTTGAGACGTTGGGAAGAGGACTTGAGGAGATCACCCAGGCTCAAAACGACTTGCTGTAAGCCCAGTCTTGCTCTGCCATAATGCGAGTGAGACAACCTCCAGGTGGAGAGGATGATGACATGGGAAAATATTTCTTGGAGGGCTAATGTGAGGTTAGGAGCTGGAGGTGGGAGAATTTGCACCCACCAGCTGGCCTAGTGAGGCCTTCCCAACTATGATAACAGAAGTTGTATGACTAGTCCCTAAACTGGGGGTAACACCCAGCCCTCCCAGGTCTTATTACACAACACTGAAATTATGGGGTCAGAATCAGCCATGGGTGTGAAAACCTTAACTTTACTTGAGTAAGATGAGTTAAAACCTCCAACACCCAGTGACCTGAACTGAGTGGCTCTGACACTTCTGAGACATGATGCTGAGCAAGCCTGGATGTGTTCCTACCTGAAGGCAGCAGCGTCTTTGACCTAACAGCTGTCTCTTGACACTGTTGGGAACTTATTCCTCTATCCCACAATAGTCTTGCTCTAAGTGAGAACCAGCTGAAATTCCCTGTGAGCTAAACATCGTAGCCATTTCTTTGCCAACCTGATGATTCACTCTCTTACTGTTCAGGCAGTTCTTTCAGTGCTTAAAACCACTTTGATCCTTCTGAGCATCCTTTCTTCAAGCAAGCTCAGAGCTATATCTTCTCCCACCTTATGAGCTGGTTGACTGGGTCTGATGTGGTTTGTGGTTACACGTAACATTGCACATGTGGCCCTCCTGTGCTTTTGATTTTTCTGAATCACCAGCGAGTGCACTTTCACAAGCAAGTGCGAGCCTTGCTCAGGAGGTGTGTTTAAATACCACAGAGAGGCACTGAAAGGGTCAGCTTCTTCCTACCTGACCTGCAGGGTCCCTGTGCTTGCTGGAGGTGTGGGGTATCCAGGTGCTGCTGCAGGAGGCACTATGTGACCCAGCCCTACTCTGCAGCCCCAGGATACCCCAATGGGTAGTGAGAAGTTATCTGTTGTGCTCCAGTTTTGCTCCTCAATTGCCGAATTATCTCCTCTCCATTGACAACTCGATGCAATGCTTGAATCTTGAAAGATTCAACGACTCCTGGTGTTGACCTGCTAGAGTGTGGGGACTTCTGAAAGTCCATGGGTGCTGCTGTAGCTTGGAGCTACCACGCTATTGCTGGTACAAACCCTGTGGTATCTCGCACAGGCATAGGATATCCTGTTGTATTGGGCTGTACTAGAGCTAGATACAACAAGGAGCTGAGTTCAGGGCATCTGCAGAGAAATACCAATCACACAGGCCCAGGAGTGACATCTTTCTTGACTTAGCAGGATGATGATGAAAAATGTGGCACAGCTGATGAACCAAGATGCTCTTTAGAAAAAAAGATACCCAAGAACAGGAACTGGTGCACAACAGTGTCTTACTGGCATGCTTACAGTGACGTGCAGGTTGTCTGAATCTCTCTGGTGTGTGCATGCTGCCTTAACTGTGTCTTCACCTCTCTGCTTGAACGCTGCTTGTCTTACGGCAGTAAGTTGGCAAGCCAGCTAAACCACAAAGTCTTCAACAAGGCCTGACCCCCAGTAACCAGCAAAGCTCCCCCTCCCCCAGCTGAACTGTTTCATAGCCAGAGATAGAGCATATTGCGTTGATAATGGCACCCGGTGTTGATAGCGGTAGTAGATGTGCAGGATGTTTGAGCGGTGGTGGGAGGATGTTTGAGCAGTGGTGGGAGGGTGATAGGAAAGAGGATGCCCTAGATGAGAAGGTGACTGCAGCTCTGCTCCAAAATGGCAGCCAAGGAAACAAAAACCACTCACTGAGAGACACAAACAGAAGGAATCGTGCAGCTGGAGGTGAGAAATAGAAACTGGTGGTTGAAATCACCCAGAATTGAGACTCAATCTGAGAAGAGCTTTCTTGTGAAAACAGGAATGCAATTAAAGCTCTTGTTAGAAAGGTGAATGTTTTACTCTCTAAAGATCCTGGCAGATTTCCCATACAACATCTTGCCTTGGGCTTTTGTCTTTTTTTGATTCTTTGGTGCTACTTTTGTCCCAAACAATGTGAAGCAATACTGTCCCTTGGAGAGGAGGTAATGCTAGCAATAAAACCCAGTTTCTGAGCCTACCCTGGCAGATGCAAAACAAAACAGAGGATACTGCAAGCCTCATTACAAGTGTCTTTTTAGTTCAACAGCTCTTCTGCAAAGGAAGTGACATTTTCCTACGATGTTTTCCTCCTGCCGTTATCTTCATCGTCCTCTGCTGTCTCCTCTAAAGGAGTAAAAACTCCCATACTAAGCAAATTAGCCAAGATTTTGTAGCATATCCAGGACAAACTCCAGGTAGGTGTTTTCTTATGTCATTCATTTTAGGTAAGTGTTGTGGTTTGACCCCAGCCAGCAGCAAAGTATAGCACAGCTGCTCATTCACCCCAAACCCCTTCCCCCCCACCCAACACAGTGGAGGAGGAGAACTGCAGGAAAAGACAAGGAAACTCATAGATTGAGATAAGAACAATCTAATAATTGAATAAAAATTAATAGATACTAATAACACTAATGACTACTAGTAATATGTAATGAGAATATCACTAACACTAATAATAATATGTAATGAAAATAATGGAAAATAAACCAAATGATACAGTTGCTCACCACCTGCTGACTGATGCCCAGCCAGATCCTGAGTTGTCAGAGCCTGAGAGAGATCACACCAGAGTCAGAGTGAGCCCCATGAGCAAGAGCATGAATGAGAAAGTCAGCTTGTCCACCCTCAACTTATGCGCTGAGCATGATGATTTATGGAATGAAATAGCACTTTGGGTTGGTTGTCAAGGCTGTGTCCCTTCCTAGCTGCTTTTAGTGAACAACCTGGGAACACAGATGTGGCACCAGAAACCAAAAAGAGTCCTTGAATTGGTACAAACACTCCTTAGCAACAACTAAAACTACCAGTGTTATCAGTACTCAGCACAAATCCAAAACAGCCTCATACCAGCTGCTGTGAAGAAAGTCGACTCTGTCCCAACTAAAACCAGGACAGTAGGTCAAGCACACGTGAGGCCCTTACAGATAGAGGTGTCAAGATTGCGTTTGTGTTCTTGTGCTCTGCTCTCATGAGGTCCCACCTGCAGTTCTGTGTCCAGCTCTGGGGCCCCCCAACATCAGAAGGATATCGACTGGTTGGAGTGGGTCCAGAGGAGAGCACAAAGATGCTCTGAGGGCTGGAGCCCCTCTGCCATGGGGACAGGCTGGGAGAGTTGGGGATGTTCAGCCTGGAGAAGAGAAGGCTCCGGGGAGACCTTATAGCACCTTCCAGTACCTGAAGGGGCTACAAGGAAGCTGGGGGGGACTTTTTACAAGGGCCTGTAGTGACAGGACAAGGAGTAACAGGTTTAAACTGAAAGAAGAGAAATTTAGATTGGATGTCAGGAAGAAATCCTTCCTGGAGAGGATGGGGAGGCACTGGGACAGGTTTCCCAGAGAAGCTGTGGATGCCCCATCCCTGGAAGTGTCCAAGGCCAGGCTGGATGAGGCTTGGAGCAACCTGGTCTAGTGCAAGGTGTCCCTGCCCATGGCAGGGGGTGAGACTGGATGGTCTTTAAGGTCCCTTCCAACTTAAACTATTCTGTGATAGATGCCCTACACTCCTCCTGGCAGATTTGATTGGAATGTGCCAGGGCTTCACATGCCTGTATTTTGTTTTATTTCGGGCTATATTTTGTGTTGGAGTCTTCTGGGAGACAAGCTTGAGTGATGCTCAGATCAACGTCTCAGACGGGGCCTGATCTGTTTCTTTTCATCGTGTTGTGCAATGATGCATTTAACTTCCAATATCAAAAGACTGGCAGTGCTGTGCAGCTGTGTGAGAAAGGTCACCGAAAGCTAGAGGAGTTTCACAAAAAACACAGATGAATAGTTGACTCAGATTCACTGAAACAAACAAAACTCTTGCCTTATTCTTTTAGAATTATCTGTTTTTTGTGAAACTTGCTGTTTTTTCTGTGACCTTTGTCTTTTACTCAGTCACAAGAGACTTTGTTTTTACATGCACGTGGGGAAGGGCTCTAATACAGCTTGAGTTCACATCCTGTGCTCAGTGTTGCAGGATGGACTGAGATTTCCTGTGGCAATTCTCTCCCCAGTGGCTCCTCTTGCCAGCCCCTGCTGTCATTGTTGGGAGTGGGAGGCTTACGTCTGGCCAGTGATGGGGGATGCTTCAACCTGGCATCTGACTCCAGCAGCCTGGCAATATTCCTGCCTGCCCGGGTTGCCTTGGGCTGTGCTAAGTCATGTGTGTGCTCTGAGGGTTGCATCTGGAATCCTTCCCTTTGTCCATGCCGTGGGGTGGGGAGACACCTCTTCTATGATTTGGTGCCATCAGGCCAAAGTTCTTGCTCATCATTGATGAAGATCCTAGAGGATAAAAAAAGACCGGTGGCCTCTGTATGAGTGGCAGAGTCTGAGGCCTGGTCTGAATTTAGAGGATTTTGCTGGCATCGTTACAGTGCCAGGCAGACCTGTTAGTGTGGTTCCTGCATCCTCTTCTCGTAGCACAGTTTATCTTTTCCGTGTGTAAACAACTAGGTAGAATCGATGCTTGATATCTGATGAGGTGTCAAGAAGGTGCTGGTGCAGAATACAGACCAATATGGGGTGGTGATGCCATTCTGGGGAGGGGTGACATTTGAGGTAAGAGGTCACGCAGTCTCGGGTGACATGAGGATGCTATTAATAGCCTGTCAAGCACAAGGCTTTATGTTGAAACCAGCAGCTATTGGTTGTGGCAGCTGATGGCCTCTATGTGGGTTGGTGGTTCCCGCAGACACCACCGAAACCGGTGCTCTTGCCTTGCCGCTGCCATCTTGAGAGAGAGGTTGGGGAGCACCGTGGGGCCCCAGTAACACCGTGCTGCCGACAGAAGCTTTCTCAGGGTGCAGTGTCCTGCCCATCAGCGAGATGTCCCAGTGTTGCAGGGTGGGCAATGGTAAGGGGCCTCGGTTCTGCCCAGACTGTGATTTTTTTAAAGAAAAGCGTATTTAAGTGCTGGTTGCAGAGCAGGCTATCCATGGTCTTATTTCTTATTGCAAAGTGACTGAGGGGCCTCTTGTTTCAGTGTTTTCAAGGCTGGTGATGACTGGAGATGAGCGAGTTCCCCACCCGCGGCTATCCTAGACCAGGAAGTTTGTGTCCAGAGCTCTGAAACACTGCTATGGCTCCAAGCCCAAGTGATCTTTGTGTGCTATAACCATTCCCACCTCTCTAGAGAGACCCTGCCTTTGTCCCTCTCCAATGAGAAGTAGGTGGGAGTCACCATGCCTCAGCAGAGCCATGCAAAAGGAAGGGAGCTTGTCTAAGGCATGTGGGTCACTCCACCATCAACAGAGATGCAAAATCCCTCAGGACTGGTCCCAGCATCACCAGCTTGAGAATAGCCTAATCAAATTGTGATTGGATGGATCCAGGATAACTGCACTGAACACCCATTTTGTTTTCTGTAGCTTTGGAACCATAGGGAAATCTGGGAGGAGATGGCTGATGCAAATGTGAGTTTGAGATCCCCTGGTAAAATTTTCAAAAGCCTGTGAAGAAAGTAAAGCCTAAATTCCCAAATAAATACAAAGAAGTATCTTTAAGCATATGCCTTCCTTCTCATTTGCGGACACAGGAACATCACCTGGGCTCTGGCCTCTTTTGTAAGGTCAATGGGTATCTGGAATGCTTATTCAGAGGTTTCCTTAGCTCCATATTGTGTAGCCATTTCAGTCAATTGACTAGCTGATCAGATAAAGTGGTACAATTTCTGTGGGTTGAAACAGGGACCATGTGTACGTAAACAAAGAAGAAAGTCAACTGGGTGTAACTAAAGCTCTGATTAAAAGTTTTGCCGCTCAAACTGGGGTAGAACCTGCAGAGGAACTCTCCGGACTTGGGTAAATTGTTTTAAGGTGCCTTTAAGTGAAGTGGCTGCATCTGCTGAGTAGCAGGAAATGGACGTGTGTCTGTTGGCCATACTTGGTCGGGGGTGAACTGCATCAGAGCACAGGCCAGGCATGCGCTCTTCCCGCTGATGAAGAAACATTCTTGTGCCTCTTATGATTCATGTATGTACTTAGAGAGGTTTGGCTGTCAGGCGGGAACTGTCTGCTAAGAGTTGTTTTCAGCCTGTTATGAGTCCAAGCTGACTGGAAATAAGGAATTCCTTAAGTAAGAACGAGTGTCTAGAGTGTTTGTGCCTATCCAGCATAAGTAGTTGAAGTTCGCAACTTAAATGTCACCAGCATAACTTGCTCTGTCCCTTCACCCAGCTGGATGTCAGCCAATATATAAGTCCGTAGGAAACGACTCCTTGTTAGGAAAGATAGGGATTGATAAAAAGTGCACTAGGAGTTGCTGTACTGGGAGACAACCAGAAGTACCATAAATCAGAGATCTTGAGATGGCTGGAGGTGAGGAGTATTCCTTATCTATTTTCATTAATTCCTCTGGATTGAAAAAACGCAGTGATGGTTAACAAAACGTGCTTTGGATAGAAGTTAGGAAGAGACTTCAGCGTGGGGAAGGGTCAGAATATCATACCAGGAATGGTGGTAGAAATTGGCTGACACTCAGCAATACAGATTGCAAGGGTGCTGTGACTAATAACAAAAACCTGCTCTCAAGCAGGGGCCTCATCAGTTAGAAAATACTGAGAAGGAGAAAAATGCCAGTGTACTGGCTGGTCACAGGATGACTAGGAACCATCAATATGAGATTCCTGTGAAAGAGGCAAATTTAGTGTGAGGATCCATCAGGTGAGTCGTGGTGGGTCCTAGTCCCCTGTGTGGAGCAGCTGTGAAGGATGATGGTGTAGATGTCCAAGGATGCCGGGTGTTTATTACACAAGAACATGGTGAAAGGAAGCCTACCTAAGTGAAATGAAAAGATTGAATATTTGGAAGAGACAGGAGCCTAGACTTAAGAATAGTGCATTCAGAAGAAAAACAACAAAAAAAACCCACATGAGAAATGGTGATGAGCATATTTGGGCTACAAATTAGGTTTTCTAACCATCAGGGTGTAGAATATTCTCCTCCCAGAAACAGAAGTATCAAAAATCTAACCTTTCCCTAAAATGGAATGGTATGGGGGACCAAAAGACAGGCCCATGGTAGCACAAGGTTGGCTTTGATGGTCCGTAAGCCTTCTCCCAGTTCAGTGCTCCCAGACAAGCTGCTGGTTAAGCTGCTGCGAGTTTTGGAGATAGTTTGTGAGCACAAAAGTAATCAGTGGAAGCCAGTTGGCTGCAGATGTATAGAAGCAGGCATTTGTAACTGGTTTAACTACAGAATCTTGCAGAGATTTCAGCTAAGTTTTTCTAAGCTGTGTGGTCATAAGCCCCAAGTTTTGCTGAGGCAAGCCAAGGCAGACCAAGGGAACACTGAATTCAGGAAAGTGGTCCTGTACACATTCCCACTGATTTAAGTACACCATTTGAAAGCTTGTTACCTGATGGCAGAGCTGTGATTTCCCTGTGTTGGTAAGGGCTATGCTGAAGGAAGAGAGGGATGCTTCAAGAATTGTTGCCCAGATGGAGTAATTAAAAAATAGAGATTTGGATAGCAAAGGTGGTGCTTGATTATCCATGTGTGCTGGGAGCAGTGGGTAGCTGCTGCAACCTTTCTGTGAACTGATGTTCTGCAGCCATACTCCAAGACGTAGCGTGTCCTCATAACTGCTCTGATATGAAGGCGGCGTCCACTGATTTGTCAGTAGAGGCTAAAAATACTTTTTTCTTGTGTTGCTAACTCCCATTCAACAGTGGTTTCACTTCTGTATTTTAACAGTGGTGTAATTTGAATAGGAAGAGTCATATCTGCTGGAGGAAAAAAAACCTTCCTTAAAGTCAAAAGGGGCTTGGGTGGTTTTGTTTAGGTCAGCTTGGCAGGATCAAAAAGTCGTCAGGCAGCCCACAAAAAATGATATTTAACACCGCGGCCAAGTGATGCATGTCCTGCTGTGGTATCGTGCAGGGCCTGGGGATGTCGCTTCCCCTCGCTGCTGTGCTCCAGGAGGCTGAGCGGAGCAGGGCACCGCAGGGACAGAGATGGTGCGGCTCACCTGCACCCGCAGGTTGTACCTGCTCTGCTCGCCTATACGTCAAATCCAGGGGTTTGCTCACTTGCCTAAGCCTCTGGGTGCCGCCGTGGTCTGTTTCCCTAAATTGTGAGCAGAGAGGGGCTGTGTGGGGTCAGAGGTGACTGTGGGAAAGCTTCAGAACAGCGAGTGAGCATCTGGTAGATCTCTGCAGCTCCCGCTGTGATCGACTTGCTATACCACTTTGCAGCTTTTACCTTAGGCTTTGAACTTGTGCTACATCCCACACCGGCCCAGCCCCAACAAAGCTAAGCATGTCACTACTAAGGGAGTACCTCTTCTTACCCATTTAGTACCTGCTGTGGTACTGATCTGAGGGTATCTGTAGTTAAAGGCTTTTTAGAGCTCAGGAGATGCTCCAGGTGCTTGTTCCATTTGTGCAGCACCTAGAACTGCTCCTGTTAGTTGGGGATGTTCAGAATGAGAGGCCTGAGTGCTTTTCCAGCAAACCAGGTACAAGCAGTGCCATTCCAGGTCACTGCTGCTTCCTGCAGCAATATCAGGAGCCCTCACAGAGAGGAGCATCTGGTTCCCATCAGTACTGTCACCTAACTTCTGCCAGGAGCCCATCTGTGCCTGGTCCCACAAATGAATACCAAAGGCTTGAAGTTCTCTCTGCTAGAGCTCCTGATGTTACTGAGACTGTCGCAGCTCAGATAGAATTGTAAATAGTGGGAACTCCCTATTAAAAACCTCTCTGGTAACGTGGTCTGATACCTAGGAGGCTGTCCCTTAGCAAACCTAGCATTTCTTTTTATTTTATTTTGTGTTTCCTGCTTGTTCTGAGAATTGCTCCCAACTCCCTGGTAGCAGCTCATTCTCATATTGCTGCTTTCTCCTGGGTTTATTTTCCACGGGTGCCTTTTCTAGCCCCACAGGGTTCCACTGCAGCCACTCTCTCGGAACAGTACAGAGCTCAGACCAGAGAGTCAGAGGGTCCTGATTAAACAGGACTCATGTCCACACCTTTCTGTTTGCTTGGAATGGTTTGGGCTGCAAAAGGCAGCTGGAGAAGCTGAGAGCCCCCTGGCATCTCCCCCACGGCTGATTTTCCATGGTTTGGTTCCTCCCAAACTCAGGTACCACCAGGCAGAACAAACTGGGGCGGGCTGGGAGCAGTTTGGCTGTGTCCTTGCTTTTAATGGAAGTGCAAAGCAGTGAGTGTCTAGACCTGGCTTCTCTCTGTGCTAGAGTGGTACTGTTGTTTGAAGAGTCTGGAAATTACTGTTCTGAATGCAGCTGGAAAGAAATGAGCTGGTTTTGTGTTTTAGCAGCGGGGGATATTTCTCGCCTGGAACCATACAGGCCTGTGTCAGGGGTTCAGCGGTGGGGAGGTCACGCTGAAACAGCTTTTAAACAGAAATCCCCATTTGGAGAAGTTAAACTTTGTGGGCTTTATTATTTTCTCACATGCATCCTCCTTTCTAAGATGCAACTTTTGCTTAGTTCATTGGAGTTATTTTAACCCACCTCAACGTGAGTAAGATCAGGAGGAACTCTTGTATTTTTAAATGCGACTCTGTGCATGTAGCAACTGTCAAATATCAGGCTTACTCCTAAAGCTGCTGGTTTTAAAAGAACCATTGGAAAGTTCAGGATTTCACTTTGACTCATGCTACTTTTCTTTTTATGGGAACATCACTAAGACTCTCCTTTCTTGATACCGTTTTGAGCCAACAGGAGCTGGGATAGCATAGACCAGTGTGTCTGAGTTTCATAGGAACTTAGACTCTAAGGCGAGGTAGGTAACTCAGTAGCATGTTTGTTTTTGTCCCAGGAGAATGTTTATAAGCTAAAGTAAACGTTAGACCTCGTGTTTTCCCCATCCAGATACAGAAATTACCTAGACATCTGAGTTACAATATAAAGACTGACTTTACAGTAAGATTCGTACGTTGTTAGTTTGTCTGAAAACTGAGCGCAGGAAAGTCTTTGGGGCAGGAAAGGTTGATATTTTCTACAGTAAAGTCTAAACAGGTCAGACTTCCTTTAGCAAAAGAGGACGCATTGTTTGGGGTTTCACTTATTTAGTAAAGCAGAAGATATATCTCACTACCAGTCAAACAGCAACAAATTACAGATAAATTGGCAAAGCGACAGGATGAACTCGTTATGGTATGAAACCAAGACTGTGCTCAAACAGATTCCTTGTGAGTTGATATTAATTATGTGGTCTAGCCTATTAAAGATAAAGAAATTGCAGTGGGTATGATTTTAATATTAAACCAGGAAACATACTGAAACTTAGATTTTATCAGAAGATAATTAACAGTCATCTTTATTTACTGTAAGCCTTCTGTATTTCTCTTCTGCCAAAGACTACTTGGATTTCCAGTGGAAGGTAGCTGGGTATTTATCTGGAAATGCTAACTGTCAACTGCAGCTGGGTGATTCTGACTGAGATAGTTTGGGCCAGCAATACTAAGGGTTTTGCCAGAGGAGCCTGTGACTAATGCAGCGCTTTCTGGAGTTGACACCGCAGACTTTGATAGCTCCTTTAGCTTGAGCTGGCACCGGCAGTCATTTTAACCTACATCTGTGCTGAGAAGCATAGCCCTGAGCTCAGGTGCCTCTTGTGTCTGCTCCTTCACCTGCCCCAAGGTCTTTCTGTGTGCGTGAGAGCTGGCCCTTGCTACCTGTGCTCGTTTGAGCTCTGCAGGGCTCTTCTCCATCAGCATCGTACAAAGAGGCTGTAATGCTCCCAGGGGAGAAAGCTGGCTTGGGAGCTCTAATCTAAATCCAATACCTTCTCTCTGCTTCATTTCTTAAGAAATGGGGACAGAAAAGCTTCGCTTCCCATTAGCAGTTATATGAGGGTGAATTTGGAGAAAAATAATGAATGAGAAAACTCTGTAGGTTCTACACATGACACCATACAAACCTATGCATTGCTGCTTTGCAATGGAGTTTGTGTCACACTGTACTTTGGAACTTTTGCCTAAATTGATAGTCGTGTTAGACAGAGCTATCTGTTTTTCCCTAAGGAAACTACAGGATGAGTTTCCATCAACCGCTTGCTTTCCAGCATGCAAACCTGACTGAGGGGGAGTTTGCCATGGCATTTAGTAAGGCTGGCACTTAGTACAGGAGAAGTAAGGACATACTCAGGTGACAGAACGGTGTGGCAGAAAAGCTGCTCTCTCAAACAGCACTGTTCCCAAGCATCTTGGTGTGAGGATCCCAGGGGCACGGCTGTTACTGCACCAGGAGGAAGGCTGTGCAAGAAGGACAGGGAAGGCAGGAGAGTCCAGTAGCTTGCTGTGCTCCCTGCCTCTTCCTCTGCACTGGGCCAAGGCTGGCTGTGATGTGCTGTCTGGCAGGGCTGGGAGGTGGTGCCTGGATGTGGCAGGAGAGGGTGATGGTCCCTGGACACAGGGAGCTCATTTGTAGCTTACCTCTGGCAAGTTTTTAATATCTTATCATAGAATCAGATCACAGAACAGTTTAAGTTGGAAGGGGCCTTAAAGACCATCCAGTTCCAACCCCCCTGCCATGGGCAGGGACACCTTCCACTAGACCAGGTTGCTCCAAACCTCATCCAGCCTGGCCTTGGACACTTCCAAGGATGGGGTATCCACAGCTTCTCTGGGCAACCTGTTCCAGTGCCTCCCCACCCTCTCCAGGAAGAATTTCTTCCTGTTGTCCAATCCTAAATCTACCCGATTTCAATTAAAACCCATTAACCCCTTGCCCTGTCACTACAGAGCCTTGTAAAACGTTCCCCCCAGCTTGCCTGTAGCCCCTTCAGGCACTGGAAGGTGCTATAAGGTCTCCCCGGAGCCTTCTCTTCTCCAGGCTGAACAAGCCCAACTCTCCCACCCTGTCCCCATAGTAGAGGGTCTCCAGTCCTTATCTCTTCATCATTGCTCAGTCTGCAGACGAGGAGCAAGGGCAGTTTGGTCCCTGTATACTGTGCAGACTCTTGGCTTCCCAACTGTGCCCAGCAGCAAAAGGCATCGGAGTGGATGGGTCATGTGGGTGATGGATGGGTGGCATCTTCCGACATGCCTGTGCCTGGAACAGACGTACGTAGCTGGAGTGAAGCAGCTCATGGCACTTGGGAGCCAGGCTTGGTCTCCATGCAAAGATACTGAAGCAGTCATGGAGCTGCCAGTGTTGGAGCAGTGCTATCCCTGAGAAAGGGGGCTTGTGCCTGGGGAAAGACATCCATACTGCTCCCGCCTGCCCGGGGCAGGTGCAGACACAAGGAAGCTCTTGCTGGCTTGGGGATACAGTCATCTTCCTCTACACTCACCAGTCTTGCATGTCCCTGTCCTTACAGAACAGCTCCCATGAGACCAAAAACATATGCAGGAAACCACTGATAAGCCTTAGCACACAGCCTGGACTCGCATCCAAACCTCATGTGGAGGTTGTGTATGCTTATTTTACATTAGTCATTCCAGAGTGTGCACTGGTATTTGGTTTCCTCCCACAAGAGCCATGGGTGGTTTTAACAGATTCAGGCTGTCTCTTGGGCTTGGGCTGCAGGAATTAGTTGTTCCTGACTAAGGTGGTGGCCTTCTACA